>NC_058131.1:640390371-640398392 GCF_016433145.1 Gracilinanus agilis
ATATATATATATATATATGTGTGTGTGTGTGTGTGTGTGTGTGTGTGTGTATGTGTATATATATATATATACACACATATATATATATGTATATATATATATATATACACACATACATATAAGAGAGTAAGTTGAAGATGATAGGATGAACTCCCCCCCCGAAAAAATCAAAAGATAAGAAAGAGGAATACACTAGGAAAAGAGAAAAAGAGGGAAAATTGGGGATAAATTATCTCATATGAGGAGGCATATAAGAATTAATATAGTGAAAGGGAAAATGAAAAGGTGGCAGGCAATTCTTGAACCTTACTCTCAATGGAATTGGCACATAGCAGGAATAACATCCACATTCAGTTAGAGAAACCTATATTATCCAATAGGGAAGTAAGAAGGAGAGGAGGGAATAAAAAAAGGTATAGACAGATAAAAAAGAGGGGGAATGTGGGGACGTGTGTGATAAAAAAAAAACATTTATGAGCAGAGAAAGGCTGAAAGGAGAGAAGGAGAAACAGGAGAAAAAAAGGAGTGAAATACACTGTAATTATAACTATAAATACGAATGGGATGAACTCACCCATTAAATGGAAGAAGATAACAGAGTGGATTAAAAGCTAGAATCCAATAATGTATATATAGAAGAAAAATATATAAAGCAGAGAGACACACAGTAAAGGTAAAGAGCTTAATCAAAATCTATCATGCTTCAACTAAAAAAAAATCAGGAGTAGCAAGTATAATCTCAGATATAGCAAATGTGAAAACTGACCTAATTAAAGGAGATAAGGAAGGAAATTACATATTGATAAAAGGAAACATAAATGAAGTAATATCAATCTTAAATATATATAAAACCAAATGGCATAGCATCCAAATTCCTAAAGGAGAAAAAACATGAGTTACAAGAGGAAATAGATAATATATTAGCAGGTGACATTAACCTTCCCTTCTCAGAATTAACTAATTGAAACCAAAAAATAAACAAGAAAGGAATTAAGGAGGTAAATAGAATCTTAGACAATTTAGACTTTCTCTGGAGAAAACTGAATGGGAATAGGAAGGAATATGCCTTATTTCAGCTGCAATGGAACCTTTGCAAAAATTAATCATATAGTAAGACATAAAAACTTCACAACCAGATGCAGAAAAGCAGAAATATTAAAATGCATCCTTTTCAAAACACAATGATATAAAAAATTACACTAAAAAGAGCTGATGAAAATGATTAAAATTAATTGGAAACTAAATAATCTTATCTTAAATAATGAGTAGATCAAAAAGCAAATCATCAAAATAATAAACAATTTCATTAAAGAGAATGATAAGACAAAAATTTTTAGGTTGCAGACAAAGCAATGTATGTAAGGGAAAATTTGTATTTCACAACGCTTACATCAATAAAATAGAAAAGATAGATTGATTAATTGGATATACAACTAAAAATTAGGGGAGAAATTAAAAATTCCCAATTAAGCACCAAATTAGAAATCCTGAAAATAAAAGGAGAGATTAATAAAATTGAAAGTAAGGAAACAGTTGAACTAATAAGTAAGACAAGGAGTTGGATTTATGAGAAAACCCAATAAATAAATAAACCATTGTTTAATTTGATTTTTAAAAAGAAAGAAAAAAGCTAAACTGCCAGTATTAAAAACAAACAAAAAATGCGATCACACCCCAGGAAGAGGGAATTAAAGCAATTATTAGAAGTTATTTTGCCCAATTATATGCCAACAAATCTGATAACCTAGGTGAAATAGATGAATATTTAAAGGAATAAAAATTGCCCAGATTAACAGAAGAGGAAAAAGAATACTTAATCCCATTTCAGAAAAATAAATTTAAAAATCCATCAATTATTTCCTTGAGAAAAAATTCCCCAGGACCAGATGGATTTCCAATGAATTCTATAAAACATTTCAAGAATAATTAATTCCAATATTATATAAACTGTTTAGAAATGTAGCCAAGGAGAGAACTCTACCAAATTTCTTTTATGACATGAATATGGTACTGATACCTAAAGCTGGAAGAGAGAGAAACAGAGAAATAAAACTACAGACAAAATCCCTAATGAATATTGATGCAAAAAAAATTAAACAAAACAGTTGCAAGGAGATTACGATGATATATCACAAGGATCATACACTATGTCCAAGTAGGGTTTATACCAAGAATGCAGAGATGACTCAGTATTATGAAAGCTATCAGCAAAATTGACCATATCAATAATAAAACCAACAGAAACCATATGATCATTTCAGTAGATGCAGAAAGCTTTTGGCAATATAAATACACATTCCTATTAAAAACACTAGAGAATATTGGAATAATAGAACATTCCTCAAAATGATACATAACTTCTATCCAAAATGATTAGCAAACGTTAACTGTAATGGGAAATTTTCTTCTCTATAAGATCCGGAGTGAAAGAAGTAAGGCATGTCTGTTATCACCACTACCATTCAATAACTATTCAGTATTGTACTAGGAATGCTAGCTATGGGAATAAGAGAAGAAATCAAAGTGTTGGAAGCCAAAAGAGAAACATAGTCTATTAGCATAATTTATGGACCCCATCAGGGCCAACATAGTTTGCAAAGTCTCTATGCTGGTTTCGGTGACCTGAAAATCAGGTCACAGAAGAGATGGCCTATCCAAAAACCTTTGACCCCTCTCTATGGCTCCTCTTTTTAAAACATATTAATTTAGTTTTTAGGATAGCCTTAAGTTTTATAAAAAGCCTCTAATTACTACTCTATAGTAAACCAGCAGTTGAGGAGTTAACAATTCTTCCTAAGCCAAAAAGAGCAGATATCAGTAGAAGCTGGATTGGCCTTGTAACTATTTTTAGACAGCCAAAGTCAAAGTAGGCAGTCGGACACCCTTCATATTCAGCTAGACACTTTCCATCCCACACTCCACACAATATTATATGCTCATTTCTGACCTTGGACATTGTCTCATGCAGGATAATCTTCATGAGGAAATTCTTTGTAAAACCATATACTAATCATGATGTAATTCTGTAACCTTGGTGTGTCTGTGCAGCTGTGAAACTTCATTGTGCTTCGTGTGAAATGGGTTTTTTTGAATACTGTATAAAATAAATCTCAAGCTCATTGCTGGTCAGAGGAGCAGCCCTGAGCTAACTAACAGCCTCTGGCTTCCGTCTCCTTTCATACCTAAACCGCCCACTTATCAGATTCCTAAAGCTATTGGATAGCTTTCAACATCAAAGGAATCAGGATAGGCAATGAAGAAATAAAGCTATCATTCTTTGCAGATGATATATTGGTATACTTAGAGAATCCAAGAGAATCAGCCACAAACCTAATTAAACTAGTTATCAACTTTAGCAAAGTTGTAGGATACAAATTAAACCCACATAAATCATCAGCATTTCTCTATACTACCAATAAAGCCCAACAATAAGAGATAGAAAGATAAATCTAATTTAAAATAACTGTAGAAAATATAAAATACCTGTGTGTCTACCTACAAAGACAAATCCAGGAACTATATGGTCACATATACAAAACACATTTTACTCAAAGTCAGGTTTAAACAATTTGTGAAAACATTAATTTCCCATGGACAGGCCAATCCAATATAATAAAAACAGCAATTCTGTCTAAATTGATTTGCTTATTCAGTGCCATACCAATCAAGTTACTAAAAAATTAATTCATAGAGGCAGAAAAAATAATTGAAAATTCATCTTAAAAAAAGACCTAGATCATGAAGGGAATTTTAAAAAATTTGAAGGAAGTTGACTTAATTGTACTGTATCTCAAACTATATTATAAAATGGCAACCATCAAGTATTTGTTACTGGATACGAAACAGAGTGGTGGATCAATGGAATAGGTGAAGCACTCAACATATAATGGTAAATTATAACAACCAACTAGTGATAGTTGATAAACCCAAAGTTGATAAACCCAAAGATCCAAGCCTTTGGGAGAAGAAATAACTATTTGATAAAAAAATCTCTGAAAATTTGAAGAGTATGGCAGAAACTAGGCATTGACCAATACCTCATGTAATATGCCAATGCAAAGTCAAAATAGATACTAGATATTAGAAATAAATATATTAGAGGAGCAAAAAAATAGTTTTCTTGACAGACCTATGGATAAGGGAAGAATTTATATCCAAACAGTATAGAGAACATTACAAATAGACAATTTTGAAGATATTAAATTAAAAAGATTTTGCACAAACAAAAATTAGTGCAACCAAGATTAAAAAGCAATCATCAAACTGGGAAAAATTCTTTATAATATGTCTCTGAAAGAGGCCTCATTCTGTAAAAGTGGGGCAACAGGGATGCTAATTATTATTAAATTATAACCTAAACGGTTTGTGGGTACACACTGGGTTGAAGAAGAGACAGGACCAACCAGGATAGGGAGACCAGGGTTCACTGTTTTATCAGACACAAGAATGGTAGTTGGCCTAACAGACACCCAGCTCATCCTAGGCCAGGGTCTATGGAACCAGCAGGCAAAGGTAAAGTTTATGCAGTTTATTTGAGGGAAACTAAATAAAGGATGGGTTAGGGGATTTCTACACTTGAAACCTAAGAGCAAAACACGGGGCAGAGAAGGACTTAACTACTCTATCCTAATTGACCTAAGCCAGGCAGGGCCCAAAGGAGCAGTACTGGAGTCCCAGGGAAGGCTTCTTCAAACCTGGTTCCAGCCAGGTTTGGTCAGCACAGCTAAAGGGCAATTGGGGTCTCACGGTAATCCAAGGATGGTCAGGATGCCAAGAGCCAACTCCGCCAGGTGATCCAAGGTACCCAGGAAGGGAGAGTGAGTTTGAAATGATGTCCACCAGATCCCAAACCACTTCCCCACTTGGAGCAGCTCTATAGGTCTTGGCCACTTGCTGAAAGCCTTCACCTCTCAGGATCCTAGTGAATCAGGATGCAGTTTTTCCCTAACTCTGAGATCTCCCAGGGTTAGCAACAGTTATGTCCAATCACTAATGGAGTCTCTCTCAGAGCACAAGCCCTACTTCCTGCTCCTTCATTCCATCTTGGAATCCTCCAGCCCTTTCTGCTAGGTCCAACACTAATACTCAATTAATTGCTAAATAAACCCTCACAACAATTCCCAACTATATGGAGAATTGAGTCAAATTTATGAGAATACAAAACATTCCCCAATTGATAAATTGTCAAAAGATATGAATAGGCAATTCTCAGATAAAGAAATTTAAAAATATCTTTACACATATGAAAAAATGCTCCAAATCACTATTAGAGGATGCAAATTAAAATGACTCTGGCATATGATTTCCCACCTATCAAACTGACTAACATGACAAAAAAAAAAGAAAATTATAAATGTTAGATGGGATTTGCAAAAATTAGGACATTTATACATAATTGGTAGAGAGCAATATGTAACCAGGCCCAAATGGCCCTAACATTGTGCATATCCTTAGATTCAGTAATACCACTACTAGGTCTGTATCCAAAAGAGATTAAAGATAGAAAAGAAATGGCCCCACTTATACAAAAGCATTTAAAACTGTTATTTTTGTAGTGGCAAAGAATGGGAAACTGAAGTGAGGTCCATCAATTGGGGAATGTCTGAATATTGTTATAGAATATGATTGTAATGGAATATTATTGTGTCATAAAAATATGTCAAGGAGGTAGCAAGGTGACTCAGTGGATTGAGAGCTAGGGCTTGAGATGGGAGATACTGGGCTCAAATCAGGTTTCCGACACTTCCTAGCTATGTGACTCTGGGCAAGTTACTTAACCTCTATTGCCTAACTCTTCCCACTATATATGCCTTAGCACCAATATTTTAATTTTAAAATTTAATTTAAAAACCTTCCAGTTCCTACATTTAAATACAGGATACACTTGATAAAAGCATATGTTATTCTCATTTTTAACAAATTCACAGAAAAGGCAAAGTAGGTATATGAGTAAGTAGTTATTGATATATTTGTAATCATTTTTTCTGATATTAAACGCATTCATGATTTTTTCTCAGTAATTTAATATCTTCCCTTCTTTTTTCAGATACCCTACAATTTGATCCTTCAGCACCCTCAAAGTTGTTTTATCTCCAGCACAGATTTCTTCCATATAAACTTGGTCTCATTCAGCTGCTCTCCCCCTCTTTTTCTTCTTTAGTTCCATTTTTACTGCTTCATATAGCACTTCGGGGGTTGAGGTGTTGAGTCCAAATGTGATGTTTTCTTTGGTGTTGATAAAGAAAATAGTTTGTTATGGAAATGCCAACAGATCTGCTCCTTTTTCATCTTTTTGTTGTTCTTCCATTTTAATCTCTAAATGTTCTCTTGATGATCTGGATTAATTCAGCCTTATTCTTGACTTTCTTCAAAAACATTTTACCCTTCACTGACTGTTTTATTAGGCAATATTTATCATAATTTTCTTCCATTCTTTTTCCCCATAATGTTTTTCAACTGAGCTTGTATTCCAGTTTGGTGTAACTCTTGGCTGCCTTGAGACTCTCCATTGTATAAAGAGATTCAGTGACTTGACCAGTTACTTTGAGATAGTCTCTCTAAGTTCTTTTGATCTCTTGGGGTGTTTATGTTGCATCTTTTTAGCTTTAGGTAATGGCTTTAATCCCTGTTGATGTTATTTCTTTGATCCATTTTCAAATTTTTTTGCATCATTAATTTATTTGAATAGAACAAGTTAGATGTTTTCAATGCATACCATATCTCTGTGTTGTCTTTTGTCTTTCTTCTAATTTAGTATGAACTTTTTCTTTCTGTCAAGCAAGTAAATGATCTTATTTCCCAGAGAGCTGATTTGGATGTGGGTCCCATATCAATTACTATGCATCTCCTGACCAGTAATTTATCATCAAGAGCTGGGTATCACTTTGAAGACCAAATATTCAGCTCCTTCATTTTACAAATGAGTAAACTGAGGTAAGGGAAGTGAGATGAATTGATCAGGGTGATATAGTGAATAAGTTTTTGAGGCAGGATTTGAAAGCAGGACTTCATAATGTGAAGTCATATTCACTAAGCTAATTCTCAAAAAATTTATTATTGATACACAGGAGTTGGGGGCAAGTCTTCCCTATAAGACAAGGTATGTGGTACTCCAATCTGATTATGAATAAGGATGGGGTTCACTCAAACATCCCCCCTGATCAGTTAAAATTCACAGTGGGTGGTCCGGCTTCAAGATGGAGGCAGCCAGACCAAGCTGTGGTTCTCCTCTCTCTCTCGTTATCTCTCAGGCACTCTGGAATGCTATCTGACTGATGAATGGCTTTTATTATCCACAATTCAGGGACTGGGGAAAGGAGCAAAGGGCAAAGGGATTTTGGGGTGCTCCCTTCTCTATTTCTATAAGGTCCATTACTTGGATGGGAACTTTTGGGGTTCCCACTCCTAAGCTTCTCCCCTCGCCCTTTCTCCTTCTGTTTCTATTTCTAGATTTCTGTTTCTATCCTTTTCTATAATTGTAAGTTTTGACTGAAATGGGGTCTCTTAGCAAGGTTGGGTAATGGGAGAAGGAGACTTAGAGATTGCTCCTAAAATGGAGTCCAAAAACTTAGCTGACTATATGGTTGAAGTGTTGATGGGAGAGATGCGATGAAATGGCTTTGACCAGGGAATCAGGGTTTCAATTTCCAAAGAAAAATCCTCAGGAAGCCCTCAGGACTGGATCTAAGCTGGGTTGTCCTCCTCCTCTCTCCTCCTAGTCCTCCTCCCGAAGACCTCACCTCCTTCTTCCTCTGAGAAATTCCCAGAATCCTCTCTAGTCTCAACTGTCAGTAACTGTCAGCAACTGCTTTCTCTGGCTCCTTTTGTCTCATTGCCCTTGCACAAATCCCATCCTTATAATATACAGGCAAGAGACTGGTATAATCTACTAGTCTTTGACTTCTTTCATTATTATCCCTTTTAATGCATATTGCAACTGTTTTATTGATACATATATATATATATATACACACACATACAGACACACACACACATTATATATATATATATATATATATATA
>NC_058131.1:640400763-640427579 GCF_016433145.1 Gracilinanus agilis
ATTTTCTCAGTGTAAAAGTTGTCGAGTGTTAAAGATTTCTTCTTATTGTTAATCTTTCTCTTCTGAACTTCCTGATTCTGGGTAGCCATCGTTAGCCCAACCTGTTCTTAGGTTTATCCTCACGCTCAGGATCTGTCTACAGTCTTTTGGGTCTGAGGTCTGGTTGTTTTCAAGGTCAAGCCCCCTGGTGGACCCCCTTGCTTGATCCTCTGCCGGAGGTTCCTTTACAGGTCTCAGGGAGCTGCTTCCACAGTCGTATACCCGTCTGCTCTGGTTCCCCACTCAGGGTTTCACAGCCTTAGCTGGAGCCTGTGTCCGCCTCTACCCGCGCCTCTGCCCTCACCTGCGCTCTGTGTCTGCGCTCAAAATCCGTACACGTTCTTTAGCTTTTTGGGGTCCTAAATCTTGCTGCTCTCAGGAACAGGCCCTGGAGCTGCCAGTGACTCGATGGGTGCCCGAAACTTGCTCTATTTCTTTTGACCTGGCTTCGGCGTTGTAGGTGGTGTGTGTGTGTGTGGGGGGGTGGTTGCTCAGCCCATGATTTAGTGAGAACTGTTTCACCCCTTTATAACATGGAAATGCCCCAATTCTATGTACCTTCCACACTGCGCCCTGTTGGGGGGTCCCTCTGTTCGACTGGGTTTGTTTTTATGTCTCCTTGAGAAGTCCTGTATGTTTTGGTCAGGAGAGGTTAAGAGCTGCTTTTTACTCTGCCGCCATCTTAACCCAGAACCTGATGATTGCTTTTTAATCTTGGTTGCACTGGTTTTTGTTTGTGCAAAATCTTTTTGATTTAATGTCTTCAAAATTGTCTATTTGTAATGTTCTCTATACTGTTTGGACATAAATTCTTCCCTTATCCATAGGTCTGTCAAGAAAACTTTTTTTCCCCTCTAATATATTTATTTCTAATATCTAGTATCTATTTTGACTTTTCACTGGCATATTACATAAGGTATTCGTCAATGCCTAGTTACAGATTTTGAGAGATTTTTTATCAAATAGTTATTTCTTCTCCCAAAGGCTTGGATCTTTGGGTTTATCAAACACTAGTTGGTTGTTATCATTTACCATTATATGTTGAGTGCTTCACCTATTCCATTGATCCACCACTCTATTCCTTATCCAGTAACAAATACTTGATGGTTGCCATTTTATAATATAGTTTGAGATACAGTACAATTAAGTCAACTTCCTTCAAATTTTTTTAATTCCCTTCTATTTTTTCATTCTTTTGATTTTATTTTATTGTTTCTTATTTATCATGAAGTCATTAGCTTCTAGTTGCCCAGTTCTAATTTCTAAGGAATGACTTTCTTCCACAAGCTTTTGAAGCTTCATTTCCAGTTGGCCAATTCTGAGTTTTAAGCTATTATTTTCTTGTTTCATTGATTTCATTTCTCTTCCTCATGTTTCTCTGTCTCTTTTAATTGATTTTTGAAATTCTTTTTGAGTTCTTCCAGAGCCTGACACCAATTTATATTCTTCTTTGAAGTTTTGTGTAAAGGTGCTTTGCTTTCACTGTCCCCTTCTGAGTCTGTGCCTTGCTCTTCTTTTTCTCCACATATTTTTCTATGGTTAGGGTTTTAAAAATGTTTACTCATTTTCCCATGGTTTTTCTTGACTTTTAATTTAATTTTATAGGCTCTATTCTGAGCATAGAGGGGCATTCTCCTAAACTTCAGTTTTTCCTTACTGCTGATCTTAGCTCTATTTCTGGGTTTCTGCAAATTTCATTTCTTCCAACATGGTATGGTGGGTTGAAAGCTCTGAAAGCCACTTCCCACTGCTTGATTCAGTCACTTCCTGTGACTACTGTTGGCTTGCAGAGCTCAGAGCCCTATGAGCTACCCCGTGTGGGGCTCACGGTCTAGCCTCAGACTTGGGCTGAGGGTTTGGGCCTCACTCTGGTCTTTATTAGGTCAGGCCCACTCTGGACTGCTTTACCCTAGGGCTTGTGGCCTTTAATTAATCTTGAATAGGGGCTATGAGCCTCTTTGAGGATTACACAAGTCAGACATATTGTGGACTATCTTGTGCTGGGGTTCAGGTCTTCCCTGCAGGCTTAGGCAAGGGCTCTGGTCCTCCCCTTGGGCTTATTACACCAAATAGGCTCCTTGCCAACTGCTTTGAGCTGGAGCTTGGGGCCTCAGTTTGGGTTTGGGCAGGGTTTCAGACCCATTGTGGCTCTGCCCCCACCTTGGAACTTTTTGACCACTCTGGGACTTTCTGAACTACCCTGACACTTTCGTGAGGGAAACCTCCACTCTTATTGGTTTGGATAGAGTGCCTTGCAAGTTCTCTCTGTCTCTGGCCTTTCTCTGTCTGTTCATGCTGGGAAACTACCTTTCAGTGGTGCTTGCTTTGCTAGAGAGTCCCATTTCCTATTGCTGGTGGGAAATCAATTAGAAACTACTGTAAATTATTTTTTCCACCACAAAAATAAAAAAAAATTGTTTTAACATTCTTTAAAAATTTTGAATTTGAAATTCTTTCTTTCTTCTTCTCTTTGCTTCTCCCTTAAGAAGGCAAGCAATTTGATATAGATTATATATTTACAACAATGAAAAACATTTCCATATTAGTCACATTACAAAAGAAAACACTGACTCAAAACCAAAAACAACAAAAAAACTAAGAATAATAAAGAAAGTCAAAAGTGTGCTTCAATATTCATTCAGACTGCATCAGTCCTTTCTTTGGTGGTGGATAGCATTTTTCATCATAAATTCTTTGGAATTGCCTTGGACCATTGCATTGCTAAGAATAGCAAAATCATTCACAGTTGATCTTTGTACAATATTGCTGTTACTATGTATGATATTCTCTTGGTTCTGCTCATTTCAATTTGCATTAGTTCATGTAAGTTTTCACAGGTTTTTCTTAATGTATCCTACTCATTTCTTATAGCAAAATAGCATTCCATTGTAATCATATGCCACACTTATTCAGTCATTCCCCAAATGCAGGACATATTCTCAAATTCCAATTCTTTACCATCACAAAAAATAGCTGTTATTAATATTTTTGTGGCTTTAGATCTTTTTTTAACTTTCTTTTTATTTCTTTGGTATATAGACCTAATAGGGGTATTTGTGGATCAAAGGGAATACACAGTGTTTATATCCCATTTGGGTATAGTTTCAAATTATTCTCTTCATTAGATTTCTTGATAATTAGTTGATCTAGTATAACTTGACATCAAAATAGTTGAAGGGCACATTCTCATGTTAGACTACAAATCTGCCCAAGATCTCCTTCAGTGTTGGGACATTTACTTTTTAGGAGCCCCAGTCTCTTCCCTAAGTAGGATCAGTAGGGCTAAGACTATCCTTAGCTAAATTTCACCCCTTTTCCTTCAAGTCCTGGGGCAGCCACTCACATTGTCCCTTTGTACCATTTCCTTCCCTGGATCTCATCTATCTCTTTTTCAAATGAGCTGAATCAGGATCTACAATTTTTGTAGGATTGGAGTAGAATCAGGAGGGTATTCCAGGTTCAATCTCAACAGTCCAGGCTGATCCTACATAGGCGCTACTCATGGCAAAAGCCAGTTCAATTCCTAATCCCTCCTCTTTGGGTCCCTACACATAGTGAATTTCCTTTGGACAGGGGGAAGTCAGTAGGCCATAAATATAGAAGTCAGTGGAAGGAAAGGGACACTAAGTGAGGATTAGCAATTTTCAGTTTTAATTCATAAAGCCTTTATATTTACAAAATTCTCTACATATTATTCTGTAGAGTCAGTATATTTGTTCATCAGCTGGCATATAATTCCTTTTTAGGAGTGAGTTTTTTAAAGCGGTATTAAGGACCAGAGAAAATGTGTAGTCTGCCATCTTGTTTGTCATATGACTGGAAAGGTCCAGGCTACTGTTAATGTATCAAATCTAACCAAATGAAATTTAATAGAAGTAAATGTTGGGTCTTACACTTGGGTCCAAAAATTCAACTTTGCAACCATAGGATGGCAGACTTTCGATTAGATAGTAGTTCTAGAGAAAAAGAGATGAGGGTTTCCTTAGAAGGTGGTAGGTCTCTCAACTTTCTTGTTTTTAATTGAAAAAATGAATAAGAATTATATAAGGGATGCTGCAGAGGGACTCATCAAGTATGCTTTGGAGAGGACAACCTTCTAGGTACCTTACAAATTTGAAATTCTGTGATTGTGTGAAGCCATTAGAGAGTGGTCTTATATTAGTCTAATTAGGGATCTCATTATCCAAGCTATTTTTAAAATTGTTCCCATCTACTGATTCTCTAAAATGGAGTATCTAACAAAGTTAGAACATGTCCTACTCTGTCTACCACACACTAGGGCCTAATGGGAAAAGCCTTTGCTGATATCATCAATTTGGTTTTGACTCAAATCTGGCACCTGGCTCCTTCCCTTAATATCTTTGGCCTCTATATATTTTAGAATCATCCAGGAATTCAAGGGTTTACTTACAATCACTCTCACTATAATGACCCTGGATTGAAAACACAATCTTAAGTACACTATATATAGGATGACCTCTCCTTTGTTTGTAAGAGTCAAATATAATCCTGTCTCTGAAGAAATCAAACATATATCTAAAAAATCATTCGTTCCTTGCTCTAATAACATAGAATGGTAGAGGTAAGAAAAAATATTCCTTGTTTTCCTTGTCATCCATGAGCCAAAGCATTAATACTACCTCCTCCCAAACTTAATGGATTCATGAGTGGGTGGCATTTATTAGGAAGTATGCCCCATGTGGACAGTACTCCAACCCCAGAAACTCAGGACATCTACAGTTAACTTGAGTCTAAAACAGTGATTCTTAGCATTTTTTGAGTGATGGACCCCTTTGGCAGTTTGCTGAATCCTATGGACTTCTTCCCAGAATGATGTTTGTTGCCTCTTTCGTAATTGAAGGAAATGCTAAATTTCATTTAGAGATTAGTGAACATAAAGATGTAATTTTTTCCCTATTCAAGTTGATGGACCCCCTGAAGTCTAAGACCTCCCGCTTTAGGTACTCAGTAATTACCTTGCTACAGAAATCTAGGGAAACAATAGCATATAATTAGCAAAAAAAGCATTGAATTGGAACCAAAAAGGAAATAACAAAAGCCATTAGAAACATTCTCAGCAACTGAGCCCCAGATGAGTCCAGTTTTATTCTCTTTCTCCTCAGCAAGGTCTGAGCATAAACCCAGTTCCTTCAGCCTTAAGATAGACACACACAGTTTCCTACTAGTATATTGAGGAAAACCGCATGACATCTTGGCAATTTTGAATATTCCTTGATTATAGCTCTTGGTCTATAGTTCTCCATCTTTTCTCCACACCACTGTCAGACTTCAGTATGTTCCGGGGCTTAACTAAGACATTGCTTCATAGCTCATCCAGAATCCTGAGTATCTAGTCTATTCTTGGCTCCATTTTCTAGAACTTTGCGACTCTTTCTAAGGATCTGCTTCCAAATCCCAAATCTCCAGTCTCCTTGGCATACTGACATTCTCTTACTATCATTTCAATATCCTGGGGAAATGAGTGTTCTTGGTTTTCTGATCTCACACCTAATTCTTGAGGTTTAGGATAACACGAGAAATATATTTATTGGGGTAACTGAGGGCCAGATAGGGAAAATAGCTTTTTCATGGTGACACGGTTAGTTAACAGCAAAGGTAAGATAAAAACCCAAAGTTCCTGATTTCTGTATCGTTGTTCCTTCCACTAAAACTAAGGATTCAAATCTCTTTGTTTTTACAATCCATGTGGTCACTCCAATTTCAGAGAAATGAAAACCTTAAGAATTAGCCTTTTAACATTAAGAGTAGTGAGGTAAACCATAACAAATCCAGGAATTAAAGTCAGAGAATCTAGGTTCAAACCTTGTCCGTGTCAATACTTTCTATCTGTGTGATCTCAGACAAGTCATTAATCCTCCCTGGATCTCAGTTTCATCATACACAAAATAAAAGATCAAATTAGATGATCCTTAAGGTCTCTTTCAAATCTAGGTCTATAACAATTTCAATTTGTTGAACTATAAAATTAGAAAACAATATCGATATTTTAATAAGATTAAAATTATCTATGATCTATGAACAGATCTCCATGTTGACCAAAATCAGATTCAAGTTTGTATATAAGCCATGAAAACCTTTTCAATGTCACTGTACTTGCTGTGTTTTTTTAAAAAAATGATTAATGCTTGGAAGTTAAAATCACAACTATACAATCTGCTTGCAATTTTATGTTCTTTCCAAATTACCATGATGCGTATTTCTGGAAATCCTCAAATCCCAATATAGAAGCTCATTTTTCCTTTTTTCAGTCTTCCTTCACATTCTGACCTTGCTCTGAATGAAATTGTATCTTCTGAACAAAACATAGTATGAACATAGTCTTATTCTGCTTGTCCCCTTAGGGCCATTCAGCTTTCTAGCTTTATTTTTATCACATAATATTTTAAGGAAGAGGATGCTGTTTTCAATTCCTCATCTAAACATTCCTGTCCTTTTGTCAGTTCCTGAGATGTATATACTGAATGAGAATGTCTTTCTTTCTATTCCACAGGAAAGAAAAAAATAGGTTGAAGAATGAAAGGAAAATACCCAACAGTTTAGAACATGGAACTAGCTCTTTGTGAGGATAAGGGCCATGTGTCTCCATTATTTCAAGGCAGGGGATAGCCAGAATAAGAATGGTTAGGTATTAGAGATGGAAGGAAGAGAGAGATTGTGTTCAGGTATATTCCTGAAGCATAAAGAAAATTCATCTATCTTCAGGGCAAAAGAATGCTTTCCTACTATTCTATGCCCAAATCAAACTGGACTATTTACTTTCTCCCAGATTTGTCCTGTGTTTTTCCATTTCTGTCCCTTTGCTTATGGTGTTTCCTATGTTTTTGAAGCCCCATATGCCCCATTTCCATTTGTTCAAATGCTGCTCAGTTTTTACTACCCAGCTTAAATGTGACCTCTTTCATAAAGTATTTCATAATCCCTGATATCTTGGGGGTCTTTCTTTCCTTTAGCATCACAAAACATTTTATATTTCTTTTATGAACATATTCTACTTTATGTTTTAAATTATTTATATATGTTATATTTATCTTCTTAGATTCTGAGAGTAAGGATCATGTCATTCATCTCCATTTCTTACCCCAGAGCCTTGTACATTGTCCTTTTCATAGTACATATTTCATAAATATTTGTAGAATTGAACAAAGCTTCATAGTAGTATTCTTTAATGAGCAAGAGAAGTATCAACTTATAATCACAAGTACTATCAGCTCCACAGTCATAGAGACAGCATGATGAATTTGAACTTGGGAATTTCAGGTTCAAACCCTGCCTCTAGCAATATAAGTCCTCTTTGCATCTCAGTTTTCTCATATGTAAAAACAGGATAATAATAATAGGATCTACTTCACAGGTTGAACACCGCAGAATTGATGCTTTTGAATTAAGGTGCTGGAGAAGACTTTTGAGAATCCCTTGTATAGCAAGGAGATCAAATCAGTCAATACTTCAGTAAGTTAATTGACTTCTCATTGGAAGTACAAATATGGAAGCTGAAGTTAAATACCTTGGCTACATAATGAGAAGATAAGACTCACGGGAGAAGGCCTTGACTTTGGGAAAGATTGAAGTCAGAAGAAGGGGACAGCAGAAGATGAGATGGACATATAATGTCACGAAAGAAAAGAACATGAGCTTGGACAGACTTTGGGACATAGCAGAGGCTAGAAGGGCCTGGAATATTGTAGTCCGTAGAGATAGAGCCATGCACCATTGAGTGAATGAACAACATTACCACACTCAGTTCTCATGAAGGTCCAATGAGATATGTATATAAAAGTAGTTTAAATATTTACAGCACTGTGTTAGTAATTATTCATTCAGTTAATAATTATTTATCAACCACTCTATATGAAGAAGGGATTTTCCAGTGTTTAAATAATAATATCTTATTGACTATTCTAATTAGCATCAAAACTTAAAAGATATTTTGACTACTGCACATGTGTTGAAGTGGATTGGCCATTGCCCAATATACAACAGATTAGCATTATAACCATTGTACCAAAGAGAAAAACAAGATCTCATTAACAAGTCCTTATACATTTTTTGAAGAATGAAGATTTCTGTAAAAGGTTCTGTAAAAGGGAGTGACAAGTATATCTACTAGCATGAGCAATATGGAGATAGGTTCTTCTAAAATGCCATTTGCTACGTTGCAAGCAACAGTATGGGGACTATAATCCAATATCCTGGGGAGAATTTAGACTATCATGGCTCCAAAATCAAGAAAGCATTTATAACAAGACAATCTCCTCTCTACACAACAATTTTTCATGAAACAAAACATTTGTTCTAGAATCCAATGTTATGATAAACTATTTAAGTTAGAAAATAAAGTCCACAGAAAGTTTACTTGGGACATTTAAACTATATATATTAATATATGCATTAATATATATATACACATATATATATATATCCTCTGATGAGATAGGTCTTAATTTCTTCATATATTAGTGATGCTTTTGTGAATTGCCATGAACCAAAACCAGAAAAAAATTTAAGATCAGAATCCCAGAAAATCTCAAGAGAACAAGATCTCAGAAATAATCCAGTCCAATTTATACTTGAACAATAATCTCCACTATAGCATTTCCTTCCCTGGAAGACTTATATTGCTGGGGAAACTCCAGAAGTAGCCTGATCAGTCACCTATTGGTCAATTTTTTGGTGATCAGCTTTTCTAAAAACAGCCATACCATGCCACAGACATTAGTTCATCTGAAGAGCCAATATATAAACCCTTCCCAGCTTCATGAGATCTATCAGAGCATATAGTCTTGATTAACCCTGGTGCATCTCTATAGCATAATGAAGTAGATCAGATAAGAACTATTAAAAGTAGGCATGGATTTGACAAAGGAAAGTGCAGTAACACAGGCTAGAGCATGATAAGGGCTGGCAATCATTCATAGTAGAAATATTTAGAAGCACAAATGGACATTAAAGGCTTGGAGATATCTGAAAGGATAAGAGGCATCTGATATCAAAGAAGGTTTCCTAGAGGAAGTGCCTTTTGGAAGGAGCGAGAATATGAGACTAGAAAGTTAGGTGGTGACCAGATTATAAGAGATGTTGGATCCCAGATCAAGAAATTTTTATTTTTTCAATGTACAGTAAGAAACTACTAAATGTTTTTGCACAGGAAAGCCAAATGTGGCCAGAACTATATGTTAGTAAGATAGTTTTATGTGACTTGAAATAATATTAAAAAATGCAGTGATATGAAGGGTGATTTGGAGAAAGGAATGGATTAGAGATGGTGAGGCAGATTAGTTGACTATTCAACAAAAGACTATGAGGCCCCGGTCTAGCAAACAAATGTAAAGAAGGGGAAGGATCATGAAACATTGTGGAAATGGATGCAACAAACAATCCATTATTAAAATTTAAATATTGCTTCCCCTCCCTCACAGCTAGTTGATCCCTATACACGAATTGTGTGCTTGGGAATTGTATGACATTACCTACCTCTCAGAGCTTCCAAAGGCAATTTTTCACTGAAGAAACACATTGAAGTGATGCTGAGGGAAGAGAGAGGGATAATGAAAAGAGAAAGGAAAGGGAGGTAGAGAGAGGAGGGGGAGAGAGAGACAGCAGACTATAGAATCAAATCACAATTTTAACAACTATTTAGTTGGCAAAAATTAATTCAAAATTGAATCAGTATTAGAGAGATTTAATTAAACTTTGCTCCTTTCCTCTGACCTGAAACCAGGTGGTTGCTTTCAGATAACAGGCAACTGACCCAGTCAGTTTTCTGAAAGGCAGAGCCATTCCCCAGGAGTTAGAAGACATGTCAAAAACATAATTAGCACTCTAACCAGTACTGAACAGAATCCCTCCCTACTGCAGAAAAAAAAACAACAAAACAACTACATTGGAGAGAGTGGTTGGCCTATGAGAGGAATTCCAGCTATTAATATGAGAAATACAAATCTTCTCACCAGCTTTATAACTCAAGCCTCCAGAGAAAGTCTTTTTTTTATGTTGAGCAGGCTAAAGTTTCACAGAAGCTATTTCAAAACATTTCCTCTGTCTTCAGCAGTATGTCTTCACATCACAGACCGGACCTCAAGAAAACAGTTCAAAGAGGCTCATTAAATAGTCACTGTTTCAGACAAGACTTCAAAACCATATTTGTTCTTCTCCCCCTTTCTCCCCCCTTATGTCAGGTGAGGACTTTCTGCCAAGAGAGACAGTAGGTCTTGGATGCAGCAGTGCAAACGAGTGGGAAGAGTTCCAGTCTTTGAATTGGAAAATCTGGACCTTTGCTAGCTGATAAATCACTTCACCAACCTAAGCCCATTTTTTTTTGCATTGTAAAATATGGATAATAATGTTTGCCCCTCCTACCTCCCAGAGTTGCTTTGAGGAAAATACTTTGCAAAACCTTAAAGAGCTTCATAAATGTATCCCATGTTTCAAATGAGGATGGAGGAACTGGATTTAATCCTGAAAGTTTATTTCTAGTTATATTTCTTTGATTTATACCTCTAACCAAGAGTTTCTCCTGGGAACATAAGAATTTGGCTGGTGTCTAGGTCTCCATAACGACAACAACAACAGCAAAAAGCACTTTCAGTTCCTATATAATTACTGAAGGTACCAAGGCACTGAATGGAGAACAGATTTTATTTAAATCTGAGAGCAAATGCAAAGGCTTCATTTCCAAGTCTATAAACTATGCAAAGCATTCCCCCCTTTTCTCCAAAGGGTCTCTACTTCCCAGGGCACAATATCATCACCTCAGTTTATAATATTACTCTTCCTGGAGCAATATCTCTGGGAAAAATTCTATAGTCAAGCAATCTTACCTCAGACCTAAACAATGCACAAGAGTCATTGTTTTGATGAAGGGAAAGGCCAGATTTCCTCTTTTTCATAATGGTTCTATGCTCATTGCTTCCCAGTTCTAGTTCCTGAAGCCAATGGCTCAAAGGAAGGCAGAATAAACATCTCTAGCCTCTTCTCTCTCTCCCCTTATCTCAGGGAGATTTTTGTGCAAAATTAATACCAAATTGTAATGTTATATTGGTTTCCCCCTTTGTCCTTACTTTTGTATACTTCCCAAAGTATACATAAAATTCCAAATTCTTCAGTTCGGTGGAAATTCCCATGATAGAGATACCCACTTGTGGTATATTTTCCCAGAGATATTGTTCCCAGAGTCTCAGAGCTTAGCTTGGTGTGGTGTTGTTGTATATGCACATGACTATATATAGTGGCCACAAGAGCATTTTTTCCCCCTTTTCCTGATTAAAGACTTTTCTTTGTAACTGCTTTGGTGGTTCCATGTTTTTCCAGATTGCAATAAATAATTTTATCTGGGTTATACATATATTACCATGCAAAAAAATTCCATGTTGTTTATTTTTTGTAAGAGAATAACTATATAAAATGAAAACCCCCAAATAGAAATCTAAATAACCTAAAGGTAAAAATTGTATTCTTTGATTCACATTCTTATTCCAATAATTCTTTCTCTGGAGATAGATAGCATTCTTTGTCATAAGTTCTTCAGAATTGTCCTGGATCATTGTGTTGCTGAAAGTAGCTAAGTTTTTCACATTTGATCCCTCCACAATATTGCTGTTACTTTGTGTAATGTTCTCTGAGTTCTGCTTATTTCACTCTGCATCAGTTCATGAGGGTCTTTCCAGCTCTTTCTGAAGTCATCCTGTTCAACATTCAAAGTCTTTCATAACCTAGGTTCCTCCTATGTTTGAGTCAGTGATGTTGGCATCCTTGCTAACCCACGAATAAGGCACTCTGTATTTTCTCTAGCTATCCCCCATGCCTAAAATGTTCTCTTCCCTCATCTCTGCCTACTGGCTTCCGTGGCCTCCTTTAAGTCCTAACTAAAATCCCATCTTCTATAACAGTGATTCCCAAAGTGGGTGCTACTGCCCCCTGGATTGCTGCAGCACCCACCAGGGGGCGGTGATGGCCACAGGTGCATTTATCTTTCTTATTGCTATTAAAATTAAAAAAAATTAATTTCCAGGGGGCTAAGTAATATTTTTTCTGGAAAGGGGGAGGTAGGCAAAAAATGTTTGGGAACCACTGTTCTATAAGAAGGCTTTCCTAACCCCTCAATTCTAGCAACATCATTTTCTTAATTATTTCATATTTATGCTATATATAGTTTTAAATGAACAGCTGAGGATCATGTTAGCTAATATGTGGCTGAAGGCTGATCCAGATCTCAGAGGTGAGTGTTCTACCCATAAATCTCAGTTGCTTTATACCTTTTAATCTAGGTGTATATTCAACCACCCTATGCCATCTGCCCTACATTTGTAACTAAAACTTCCTTTTCCCTGCTGAGAAAATTTAGAATTGATTCCTGGAAATCAGTCACATTCCATTAACTGTTCAAATGCAGAGCTATCCAAAGTGGGGTCATTGTTGTCCTTTGAAGAATGATGAAGGGCATCTAATTTTGAGTGTATTTCAGCCAAATATCACCAATTATCTTCTCGGCTTCTAAGACCCAGATCTTATGGGAAACATTTTCAAGGAGACCTGTGGGATTTTTAGAAAGCAGATTTGATTCCTCCCATGGTCCTGAAAAATCTATAACTAAAATTCCACATGTGGCTTTGAAATTTCTCCTGTCACATCAAATGTACAATTTCTTCTTATTAGCCCGGAGTTAGGAGTCGACCTTCTCTTCCTAGAATCAGTGCTTTGAAATTACTTGGGAGAGCAAACTAAGTAAACACCATCTGTTCTGAAAAGCAGAAGAATCCATATGAGCTTCCAAGACAAAGTGCATTATTAATTAAGAAAACGGGCCCAGATGACATTGAGCATGGCAGACTGGGACAATGTGTAAAGAGTCACTCTACGAAGGCTCTTGGGACACTGAAGGGCTCAGGGCAAATATCATTCTGAGACTCCCTGATCCCAGCCTGTGGTTTTGAAGGTCAGAGACCATATGTTTATAAATCGTGGAAGATCATCTAATCCATTTTTTACAGATGGAGAAACTGAGGTTCAGAGTGACTAAGTGGCTCAAGATCAAAGAATCATAGATTAAAAAGGGAGAGGACCTCACTGACTCTCTACTCCATCCTCTTCATTTTGCATATTGCAAAACTAACATACAGGAAGATTAAAAGTCTTTCCCAAGGTTGTACATGTAGTAAACACTGGAGGCAGGATTAGAACCCAGGAGTATTGATTAAAAAGCCAGTATTCTTTCTACGGACCATGTTGCTACAAAGTAATCCTGGGCTGGGGACTTGACTTTTCACCTAAGGATAATTCCACAGTAAAAAAACAAACAAACAAACAAAACAAAACAAAACAAAAACAAGCAAACAAAAAAACAAAAACAAAACCCTTCAATATTTCATGGATATATTATAATGTAAGGAGAACTGGGGATGGGGTGAATACCCCCACTTCAAATTAGTATAATTATCATTGGAGGGGGCAGCTGGGTAGCTCAGTGGAGTGAGAGTCAGTCCTAGAGACAGGAGGTCCTAGGTTCAAACCCGGCCTCAGCCACTTCCCAGCTGTGTGACCCTGGGCAAGTCACTTGACCCCCATTGCCCACCCTTACCAGTCTTCCACCTATGAGAAAATACACCGAAGTACAAGGGTTTAAAAAAAATAATTATCATTGGAATCCAGTTTTTACTGTATAAACACAATGGTTCATAGCTTCTCTCTTTATATTTGGAAGCTAGTATTACATTACCAAGCCATTACAAAGGGAATGACAATCAACCAACAACCCTAAGATTACCCTCACCATCCAGTGTGCTCCCTTCTACCCCACAACATTTGATGATGAGATAGTCAGTTAGCTTTAGAAAGGGTATTCACTAAGTAGGCATAACAAGGAGAGTAATTATGGAAATAATCATCTCATATCATCTCACCTTCCCCTGCCGCTCTCTATAGTACTTTAGAAAAAGCATTTCCACTTCCTAAATCTAGGTTTCATCATATGAAAAAATAAGAAAAATTGACCAGATTATCTCTAATGTACCTTTCAGGACAAAATTAAATAAACCCACTATGTGCCAGGCACAGTACTAGGTACTTTTCAAATATCTCATTTGATCCATTCAACTGTGAAGTGAGTGTTATTATTAATCCCATTTTATAATTGTGGAAACTGTGGCAAAATTCTCTTTCTACCTACCACAGCAAGAATATACAATGGGTCTATGAGAGAATTTGAATTTTATCTGGAAATACAAAAGTAGTAATTAAATTTTTATCTATAGGAAGTTGCAAATTCAAATTTGGGGCTCCCCAGCAACCATTTAAGTGAAGCTTCCTTTATTTACTTTTTAAATTTCAAAATAAATGGATCTTCTTGGAACAAGGGATATTTTCATGTATCTAATCAATCCAATCAATGTGGTGACTGATTGGATCATCATTAAATACAGCTTAATCATCAAGACAATCACAAATATAGGACCTGAAAAGAAGTCAGTCTGGTCCATTCATTTTTACTAAACTTTAAGTTCCTAACTCATGTAATGTTTCCCTATAAGGTGCTGAAGAAGATATGAAATATATATGATGTATTATTATTATTTAGTCATCACAGACAAAAGCTGGTTGAGGATGAAGAGATCTAGTCCACTGAGCTTATCGACCTGGAAAAACATAGAGCCACCAAAGCAACTACAAAGGACACATCTTTAATCAGGGCAAGGGAGACATTGCTCTTATAGCAACCACACAAAATCACACATGCACATACATAACACTACACAGAACTAAGCTCTGGGACTCTGGGAACAATGTCTCCCATAAAAATACAAGAATGAGAATTTCTCCCCAAATGAAGAAATTTGAATCTTATATATACTTTAAGGAGCATGGTACCTGAGATAGAATTGAGTGTGCTATTTTCAAAATGAATATTCAGCTTACAAAGGCTAGTTTGTTACCTTTAGTTGATTGAGGACTCTGGGACAAGCTTGGGAGGGAGATTGATGGAAGACAGAAAAGGGCAATAAATAGCTCAGTTGCTTCTCCTACCTCACCTGAGCTGGATTGGAAGAATCTACAATCTAGTCACAGGTGTTTTGGATTGTAGGTCAGGGCCTGGGTGGGGGAAAGGAGAGGGTGGGGTTTCATAGGGAAGGGGTAAGAGCCTTTTATTGGGAACTTGTATATATTGCCTTTTTGCTACCTAGTCAGTCAGCACTTCTTAGCCCATCACTGAAGTATTCTCTTTCATGAAGGGAAATAAACACCTGCTTCTTTTTACTCCTACCTTCTGATGCCAGGTTTTGTTTATTTGAGTGAGTGGGGCACTTGTGCTCGTTTTTGAGCAGGGCATTTTTCATCATTTTTTATCTCACACAATAGGAAAAGAAGAACAATTGATTGGCTTACATGGGGTCTATGGAAAGAGAACATGGGAGCAGCCTAGATACACTAAGAGAAACTTCAGATAAAAGGGTACTTAAGATTTAACAACATCCACCACTTCTGTCCAGAGTGTTCAATGGGTGCCTGGTGGCCCAAGTTTGGTGGGACAAGTGTCAGTCTAGGACGGTGATG
Organism: Gracilinanus agilis; assembly: GCF_016433145.1. NCBI lineage: Eukaryota > Metazoa > Chordata > Mammalia > Didelphimorphia > Didelphidae > Gracilinanus > Gracilinanus agilis. The sequence continues at coordinate 640,416,367 of NC_058131.1, forward strand.
GCAAATCTATGACATGTGTGTCAGCACTGAAATGCATAGCCATTTTTAATGACACACGGCCTCATGTGGCCACATACAGAGAAGTATAACACACCACCTGAGTTATGCTCGTTTTTTGGGCAGATTTTGACACACCAAGCTCAAAAGGTTGCCCATCACTGGTCTAGGAATTTCTTGAAGGCAAATTCGCATGGGTCAGTGGTAAATTTGGGGTTTCATAAAACAAGGTTGTCAAGCTTTAATTGTCTATTACAACAGATGAACCAAAATTTGACATTTTTTCCTCTTCTTTCACTTTCCTTCATTTTTCTTTCCTTTACCTTTTCCTTCTCATCTCCTGATCAGGGTTTAGAAGATTTGGCTTAAATCTTAGTGCTGCCACTTATGACCTAGGTGACCCTGGGCATTCACCTCAGAGTTGTATGGATCAAATGAGATAATATTTGTAAAGAACCTAGCACAGTGCCTAGCACATATTGAATTTTATATAAATGCTAGTTATTATGATATACAATGTATAATTATGTCCAGGGGATCTTCCTAAGTTTCAGCTATAAAATGAGGGGAGTTTTATTAGAAGACCTCCAAGTTGCTTCCAGCTCTGTGGTGGTATGGAAATGTCAGAATAGAACTGAATGCTAGGTCTTCTTAGTTCTAGCCCAGTGGTTCCCAACTTTTTTGGCCTACTACCTCCTTTCCAGAAAAAATATTACTTAGTGCCCCTTGTCACATACTATCACCACTCCCTTATAGTTATTCACTACCCCCAAATGCACCTGTGGCCATCACTGCTCCCTGGATCACTGCAGCACCCACTAGGGGGCAGTGGCGCCCACTTTGGGAATCACTGCTCTAGCCAGTAGATATGCCTTTGAGTCAGTGACATATCCTTTTTATGTTTGCTTTGCTTTTTTTCTTCCTAATGTTTTCATCATTTTTCCTTGTCTTTCTCTTGTGTACAAATACTACTCACATGCAATGCAATGTAAATATCTAGAATTAAGACATTAAAAATTCTGACCCATTGGAGAAGAACCCTTTAAGGGCTAGTAACAGCTGGTTTAACAAAGAGACAGCTGCACAGTAGAGGTTGTTTAAATAAAGTATTTTTAGTTTTTCAGGGTTTCAGTCTTTTCTTTGGAATCTGAGTGTTTTTCTTTTTTTCCATCTCATATGTTTTAAACATTTATATTCATTCCATAGCCAAAGTTCAAATTTAGGGCTGTTTCTAATAGGCAATAGGGGTCACCTTTGCACAAGATAACAATGGACAGTGTCAATGGGGAATGAATCTGACTCTTACTTCAAAGGGGTTCACAGTGAAAATTGGGAAATGCTAAATATCAAGATCATCCCAACTCTGGGAGGGTAGTTGCATTATCCATACAATGAAAAGTGTTAGGCTCAAAAACATTCTATTTGCTATACCATGATGCCTCATGGAAATGATTTAGTCCCCTAGAAAATTAATCCCACTCCAATCCTACCACCAATACAAGTCATTTAAAGAAAGATGATTGAGTCACTGCATGAGCAAGTAGTGGTCTTCACTTTATGCATAGATATAGAACTTCTTGCCTGATCCTTCATCCCAACTTCCCTTCATATTATTTTGGATATACCCCAAATTCAGGAATAATAGAATGAAATAAAGAGAATTGAGTAGTCAGGCTATTACAGCACATTTCTGTTGTGCCCAGCTCAGGAGTAATTCAGAATATGTGTGTTTCCTTTGTATTCAATTCAATTTGACAAGCATATATGATCTGAGATAGTGACAAAAGATAAAGACAGTGACAAAATAGTCCCTCCCCTCAAGGAGCTCTCTATGGAAATAGGGGGCAGGCACACTATGTACCCACATAACTGAATACAAAATACAGGTTGTTCCAAAAATCTTAGGGCAATTTTAGAACTTTTAGGGGAAAGGGTAGAAAGCACTAATAACTGGAGGATACCAGGAAAGACCCAAAATAGGAGATGGAACTTAAGCAGAGCCTTAAAAGGAGCTAAGAAGTCCAAGAGGCAGAGATGACAAAGGATAGAATTCTAGAAGGGAGATGGTAGAGTTGGAAGTAAGAATGATATGTAAAGAGAATAATAAGTCAATTTTTAGATTAAACATAGAGTACTGTGTGAGTAATGACAAATCAATCTGGAAATTTAGATTGAATCTAGATTATAAAGGACCATAAAAGTAAGTACCAGGCAGAGATGTTGGTATTTTATTCTGGAGTTAGTAGAGAGCCAATGAAGCTTCTTGAGCTGAGAAAAGATATGGTCAGATAATGGAACTAGAAATTTTTATATCTAGCATTACAGTTCTGACAGCCTCATATTGCACCTGATTAGTATGGATCATGTTGCAACACCATATATTACCCACATATAAATGTACAACCTTTCCTTCTGAAGCAATCAAGAAAGATGTTGGAGTGATCTCACACAAAGCACAGCCCACATGACTCTGTCCAGAAGTACATTCTTGGAGTTTAAGAGAAAAAAAATGGAGGCTCATTAACCAAAGGAAGTAAGTAATTAAGTCTTTATTATGATAATTTTAAAATGGAAATTGTTTAACACTCTCTGCCTGCTAGACTTAATAGCATTATGGGATCATTGATAAGAATCTATGGCCATCATTTTTGTATCAACTTTCCCATTAAACACATCACATGGATGCTCTACAAATAACTTCATTGGCATAATTTAGGTCCCAGAAATGGAATTTAATGTTCCATTAAATTAGAAACTGAAGTAGCATGATTTGGATTTTGTCTCACTGGACAGAAATAAGTCAAATCCTCAGAGATTACACTGGCATTTGGCCATGCCCCAAAAGATCAGGTCCATGTATTTGAGCATTCTGGGAGCAAACTATACAGGATAATTTGGTAATGACTTGAATGTTGAAGCATGGTGACATAATGGACTACTTAGTAGTCTACTTTTCACACTATCTTGAATTTAACTATGTTGTATACATTTGAATTTATTTTCTTTCTACTTATTTTATATACTTATATCATAGGGGGATTGGTGCATGTTCTGAGTGTAATAGCATCCGTAGCTGATATATTTTTCACATGTTTCTGGGAGAATTGTGATAAATAATAGAAGAGCCTTGTAAAGACTATGGTATAACCACTGATTCTGGTCTGCCAGTCATGTGATTAGTAGAAGCCTTTTCAACTAGCTACATACATGGAATTGAGACATATTCTAGTAGGCTTAAGGTGGCTTCTATTACTCTTATTGGCTGCACCATTTGTGATTAGACTCCATCACTGATGAAGTTCAGCAAGGAACAATACTCTAAGAAGAGAAGCTTTGAGGCTTTTCCGCTGAGCCCAATATTTAACCTCATGAAAAATGAACCTCAGCCCTTGGTCTCTGCATTTGTTCTTTCCTGTGCTTAGCATAGTGCTTTGTATATAGTAGGTTTATAATAAATGTTTATTGATTGATTCTATTTTAGGTTAAGGAAATGGAGAATAGGCTTCCCAGTTTCTTCACTAGCATTCCGGAGTTCTAGCATCCAAGAGTTCTAGTGTTTGTGTTCTATATCATGTTTAGCATCAATCCCCAAAAAGCAAGGAGTGTTCTTCAGGTCATTCAGTCCATCAGTAGCTCAAATGAGAACTCATTCAACATTTATGACATTTCCAGACATGAATGTGTTGGACTGATGTTATGTAGAAAATGAACTAAGAATGAATCCACTCTTCCCAGAGACTGAGGTGGGCTAGGGGAGAGTTTACCTCCAATATTTTGGGGGGAATGTTTGTACTTTTATTATGGCTTATATCTTTAAAGTAGATATCTATTTATAAAAAATAATTGATTTTAGGTGGTTAAATGGAACTGAGGTTGTATTCACTGGCACCTAACACATGTGATGAGAGTTTGAGCATTTGGTAGTAGAAGAGAGGCATATCCAACCCCTGTGGGTGCCCCAAAGCCATTAAAAGTAGATGTTCCAGGCTTAATTCTGGAAAGGTGAGGCCAGAGAGTACTTGCTACAACTATACACACACACACACACACACACACACACACACACACACACACACACCCCTCATCTCCCTCTTTAGAATGCCAACTTCTTACAAATAGGAATTGTTTCTTCATTCATATCTCCAAGAACCTGACCTATAATAGGTACTTAACACTTAATACATATTTATTGACTGATTGGTTGATAATAGTAATATAACAATGTGACTGGAAGCCACAACCTTAGAATGTGTCAGTCTTAGTAGATGAAAACACATGATAAAAACACTCTGTAGGGGCAGCTGGGTAGCTCAGTGGAGTGAGAGTCAGGCCTAGAGACGGGAGGTCCTAGGTTCAAACCCGGCCTCAGACACTTCCCAGCTGTGTGACCCTGGGCAAGTCACTTGACCCCCATTGCCCACCCTTACCAAACTTCCACCTATGAGACAATACACCGAAGTACAAGGGTTTAAAAAAAAACACTCTGTAGCTGAGTCAGAATGGAATTGCTACTTATGGACCTGCTGTGTCTGTCTGCCTGAAAACAAGGAATTGATCCCAAAGGACTGCCTGGAAGACCCGTCCTTTTCTGCCTGATGAAGTTCTAGCTACTCTGTATAGATAGCATAGTCCAGGCAGTAGAACAATGGTCTAAGAGTCTGAGGTTTTCCTTAAATCAGGTATTGGACTAGAATAAATCTCTTAACCAGGTCATAATTTTGGGGCTGGAAGTGACCTTAGCTATCATCGGATCCAGTTCTTGCATTTTTCCAATGAGGACATTAAGACCTATTGAGGTACAGTGACTTTTTCCATTATAAACCTAGTAAGAGTTTGAACTCGGGACTTCCTGACTATAAAACCAGAATTCTTGTCTATTACATACTAGAGTCAAACTCAAATACAAATGAATTCCTGTGGGCCATATATTGACTTAGAAAACAACAAAACAATAATTTCTATATTGTATTTTTATTTATTTTATTATAATTTCCCAATTAAACCTTAATGTGGTTTAGGTGATACATGGGACTTGGATCACTTTCAGCCAAGGTTTGAGTTTGACACCTCTGTATACTACTACTCAGAACACTGAGTCTTAGAGCTGGAAAGGACATCAGAGCTCATTTTGGACAATAAATGCCTTAATTGGATCTCCTTTATTCTATTTACTCAGAGTGGACATCCAACCTCTACTTGAAGAATTAGAGTTTTGGAGAAAGTACTACTTTTTAAGGCAATAAATTTAACTTTGGAGTAATTCTGATCTCTTTAAATTGAGTCAAGATCTTTCTCTAGGCAACTTCTTTCCATTGCTCCTACTTCCAGTCTTAAGGGAACAACAGAACAAGTTTTAGCCCTCTTCAACAATCTAGAGAAGTTAAGACTAAGTTATAGTGGGGGACATAGGATTACTATGTGTTTGAAAGAAAGGCTGTCACGTTAATGAGAGAAAAGATTATCCTACTTGGCACCAAGAGGCAGAACTGATGACAAAAGGGTAGTGTTACAAAGAGGCAAATATATGTTTGACTTAAGAAAACTTTTTAATAATTCAGGATATCCAAAAGTGGGATGAGTTCCACTGGAGGGAAGGGCTTTCCCCTCCATGTGGGTCTTCAAGCAATTATCACTGAGGAAATGATGATGATGACGACGACGATGATGATAACTGACATCTTATATGGCTTTCCAGGCGTAATGGAAAAGTAGCTAGAGTGCTAGACCTGAAGTCAAGAAGACCTGTGGTCAAATCCTATTTCTGGTGTTATGAAACTAAGAACAACTGAGCTAGCTCCAGAATACCTCTGAGTACATAGCTCAGTGGGTAGCTAGGTAGTGCCAGGCCTGGAATCAGGAAGTTCTGAGTTTAACAGTTACTGTGTGATTCTGGGGAATTTACTTAACCTTGTTTGTATTAGTTTGCACATCTGTAAAATGAACTGGTGAAGGAAATGGTAAACCACTCCAGGTTTTTGCCAAGAAAATGGGGTTGTGAAGAGTAGAACACCAAGAACCGTGCAACAAAAACTTACATCAGAAAAAAGCAACTTAATTTGACACAAGGAAACTAGCCTGAAAACATCTATTTATGATTTATCAGGAAGTAGAGCTATGGAAGCTATGAGCTTAGGTCAGAAGGTGAAGGAATATTCAGAGTGTCAAACAGCAGCCACAGATTTTCAGGTGGTGTCAATGAATACCAAGAATAAGATTTTGAAATCTATCACTTCCCTGGGGAGTGAGTAGTGTATATGTTTTAAAAATCTGGGTTCTCAAACAAAACTTTCTAGACCTTTCCACCTCCCATCATACAGTTGCACCACAGGGAACCCCTTTTGTTTTGTGTATCCTTCAATACTATAGGGATTACTTGGACAATAGCCATACCAGTGGGAATAAACTAAATGTATTTCCTGCTGTTCAGGAGAAATCTAATTTTCTTAGGAGAGTCCAAGCAGAAGGCTTGTGAAATTGTTTAAGTACATTTCTAGTTTGATTTGAAAGCACTAATTAGCTCCTGCACACCAGGCCTTGGAATGGACTGATTCTAAAGCCTCATGAAAAATGTTTTGGTCATGATGACTAATTTGCTGTCAGTAGTCCAAGATTAACTGCATGTAGGGAAATATACAACTGACTGTTTCTCTACATTTTGAGGGTATTGAGTCATTTTGTAAGTTGTTAGCTTTTGTTACAGTTGTTTTGGTCATTTTTTCTTCACAAAGCACTCTGGATTAATTATTAAGTGTTATTTAGAGATTATTTAATTCTACCTAATTGGATTAGGAACCTGTTATTAATAACAATTAATAGCCTTTCAGGTCACACATCTGAAGAAGCTTCGGGCTTTTGAGAAGCTAAAGGTCCTATGAACCATGGTAGATACTGGCAGAAATGTTTTTACTCCCACTGGACATCAACGATATATAATTTACTTCTTGTATTACTTTTCAACTCACATTATTCTGCCTCCTTTTTGACTCTTCTTCCCAGATCTCTGTTGCCTCATTTCTTTGCCTTTCTATCGAATTCCTCAATGAACTTGTCTCTGGGTAACCTTTCCTCCCTTCCTCACAGTCCAAGATACACTGCCCAACTTTCACTTCTCTTTCTAAAGAGCACATCCCTTTTCCTGGCTCTGTTCCTTTGTACTGGCTGTCCCCCATACCTGTAGTGCTTTCCTCCTCTCTTCCCCCTCTTACTTTCCTTTGCATTTCTTCAAGATTCAACTGAAAACCCCTCTGTAGGAGATCTTTCCCTGTTGCCCAACTACTAATGTCTGTCTGTTCAGATGTAATTAGTTATTTATATATTGGCTCCTCTGTTCTAAGGTATGTTCCTTGGAGTCAGGAACTTTCTTGGTATTCCAAGAGTTTAGCATGCTGTATGGTACCTGAATAAGTGCTTAATACATTCTAGAAGACTGACCAAGTGATGGGCTGGGCTATATTCTCAGTTATGCTCTCTTGCTGAACTGGTGCCTTAATTTTCTTAGTCTTTACTTTGAAAATATTTATGATTTTCAATTCAATTTAATTCAGTCTAAATATTAATACGTTTTTACTATGTGCAAAAGATCACGCTGGGTATTAGGTAATATATGCAGGGGGAATGCTGGAGCTAGCTCAAACAGATTCTGAGAACTGATTGTTAAGTTTTCAGTATAAACATTTACATCTCAGAAACGGACAAACTACAAGTCAAGGTTTAATTTTATTGCTTTTTATGATTGTCTAAACTTAAGAAAATGTTGGAGAAAATGTTAATAATGCTAATTAAACTTAAAAGTGTGCCATAGGCAGGTTCTGGCTCCTCCCTTCCACACCAGAGAAAGAGTTAAACATTTACCAGCCCACTCCTGTTTATGTGAACGCTTGAAGGAACTTGAGAATCTGTGAGTCTTCAGTGTGGGAACTATCTTCAGTTACACAGTTTGCCAATCTGCTGTGATTTAATAGATGAATTCTAGGATGTTACTTGAGATACACAGAAGCTAGTGACTTGTCCAGGGCTGCCCAAAGGTGCCTGGGATACAGAGGAAAAAAAAAGATAGTATCTTCTCTCAAGGAACTCACAAATTTACTTAAGGCCATTTCTACTCTAAGCTCTCAACTATGAGCAGATAGATACCTAGTCAAGCTACTACTTTCTGTGGAGCCCCTAGCAACTGATCACCTTTCTAATGTAAGAGTTGCATCCTTTGCCCATCATCTGGGACATAGCTGAACAAGTTGCTGCATAAGATGTGATGAAACACTATAGTGCTGTAAGAAACGAAGAAATGAATGAGTTCAAAAAACCTTGGAAGACTTATATGAACTGATAAAGTGAAGTGAGCAAAACCAGTAAAACATTCTATACAATAATGAACAACTGTGAAGGACTTAGCTAATCTGATCAAGACAATTCCAAAATATTCCTGATGAAAAATGTTATCCACTGCCATTGAAAGAATTGATGAACTCTGAATACAGATTGAAACTTGTAGTTTTTCATATTTTTCTCACTTTTTTTTGCAACCAGCCTAATATGGAAATATGTTTCATACAATTTCACATGTGTAAAGGGTATCATATTGTTTCCCTTTGCTATGGGTATGTGTGTGGGTGGGGTCAGCTGGAGGAAATGAAAGAATTTGAAACTCAAAAATTTTAAAAATAAACATAAGATAATTAAGTTTTAAAAAGTCTAAAAAAAGTGAGGTATATCATTGCAGCCCTACTTTGGGCCCTAAGAGTCCAGTAAAGTACATGATAATATATGCTTTTAGGTGTCTCTAAAGAACCAGCAATCAAAATGTGTGTCTCACGGAGTGCCTTAGCCAACTAGGACTATCTGACTCAATATCAGATAAAATGATTTCAAAGATAGGTGTAGAAATCTTTTGACTTATCTGGATATTTCTGGGGAAAATGGTTTTTGTTTAAAATTATCTTGAGAATCACTTCCATTTTCCACATCCTTTGTAGATATAGATATAGCTGATGCTGTGTTGAGATTTAATCCTAAGTGAACTCCTAACCTTCTCCCCACCAAGCACGGACATATTTGTGAAAACTTAAAGAAACCATAAAGAAGCAATTGAAAACAATCTTTCAAACTTATGCTTTGTTCAAGGAATGGCCTTCACTTTTTAGCATCTCACCATATTTCCTCAGTAGTATTGGCCAGTCCTTTTCATCTATTAAATTTTTGCAGTGAAATAATTCCAATTTTGAGACTTTTCATTGTTTTATTCCAACCATCATCACTTCCATATCTTGCTTGGAATATTTACTGAGAAAGAAAATTCCTTCTGCAAAACTGTAGGCAAGACCCACTCAACAATTTAATTTGCTCTGCAATTCACTTGAAAGGAGGGCAAAAGAGTTTGCCTGCTGGATCTGGAGTCATTAAGACTTGGTTTTGAATTTCACTGCTATGTGATAAAAATGATTGAGAAGTGCCTCACTCAAAAATGAGCATCAGTGCCCCACTTAATCAAATAAACAAAACCTGGAATTAGAAGGTAAGAGTAAAAAGAGGCAGTTATTTTTTATTCCCTTCATGAAAGAGAGCACATCTATGATGGGCAAGAAGTACTGACTGACTAGGCAGCAAAAATGCAATATATACAAGTTCCCAACACAAGGTTCCCCCCACACAAGCCTTGACCTACAATCCAAAACACCTGCATTTCCAACCTAGTTCAGGTGAGGTCAGGGGAGCAAGCCAGTTGTTGATTGCCCTGTCTTTCATCAGTCTCCCTCCCAAACTTGTCCCAGAATCCTCAATCAACAAAAGGTAACAAACTAGCCTTTGTAAGCTAAATACTCATTCTTAGAATTAGCACACTCAATTTTGTCTCACACAATTGCTTTTTGACCATTGCCAAGACTCTTAGCCTCTATGTGCCTATTTCCTCATGTGTAAATAAGGAGCTAATATGCTATGCCTATAGTGCCTCACTCATAGAGTTATTACAAGATTCAAACAAGATCCTTATGAATGTAAAATACTTTGCAAACTTTAAGGCACCATATAAATGGAAACTTTTATAATTATCAGGAACAATATCCTGAATAGTTGGCCAAACATGCCACAACAGGATTTTTGTAAATATACAATAGTAGGCTTATAAGACATTCCCAATGCTGTTATAACCACATATTGGTTGAGACAGCCTTAGAAAGATCATGCCAATATTCTGAAGCTAATGCAACAAATATTTATCAAGGGCTTCCTACTTCCAAAGCAGCATATTGCAGTGCTTAGAATAGTGGCTGGCACATAGTATATACTTAACAAATGTTTAAGTGATTGATTGATTGATTGGAAAAGGAAGAGATAGAGGCAGAGAGAGAAAGAGGAGAAAGAGAGAAGAGGAGAGACAGAGTAGGGGAGAACAGAGAGAGAAATAGCAAAAGGGGAGAGAGAGAAAGAGGGAGAGTGAGACAGAGATAATATTTCTTGTGCCTCCAAAAATTGAATCACTTGAACACTGGGATCTGAACTCATGTACTGATCAAATTCACAATGGTCCTTTGTCTTATCTTCAGACACCTTGAACTATGCATCATCTTTGCTCATGTCACAAGAGAGGAACACTGCCGTGAGTGATGTGACCAACAGATGTCAAGACTTTGCCCATACAGTTTAGCATTCACAGGCTATACAACAATCAAAGTCCCTGCCAAGGAGGTGAAGATTAACTTGACAGCATTCTGTTCAGAATTTTTGGGGTGAACTCCTTTACTCTGTATTCAGTTCCAGCCTACACAGCTTCTAGTATAAGACTGACTTGTCTACAGCAGAGGAGGTGTACAGGGTGTATGTAAGTTTGCACTTAGGCATGTCCTAGGAAATTCCTCTGATGGTCTTGTCAATGATTGTTACCAGCTGATGAGTGTCAGGCTTCCTACAGACCATATGTTACCCAAACAGTGCAGAATGGGGAAGAGCCTTTGGAGTTTCATATCCTTTTGTTTAAAATCAAAGGTATCTACTCACAAATGAAAATAATCTAATTTGATTATCAAGGTCACTTGATTTTTAGTGTAGTTGAAAATGAAACAAGAAACCACTGAGAGCCTCAGATCCTTAAAAACTAGTGTGAAGTCATATTCAAAGGTTTCAAGACTGTGCAGATGTGTGTGTGTGTGTGTGTGTGTGAGAGAGAGAGAGAGAGAGAGAGAGAGAGAGAGAGAGAGAGAGAGAGAGAGAGAGAGAGAGAG
>NC_058131.1:640432455-640452798 GCF_016433145.1 Gracilinanus agilis
AGAGAGAGAGAGAGAGAGAGAGAGAGAGAGAGAGAGAGAGAGAGAGAGAGAGAGAGAGAGAGAGAGAGAGAGAGAGAAAGAGAAAGAGAGGTCTCTGTAGATAGAGAGAACCAAGCCTGGAAACATAAGTAAGGGTGGGTTTTTTTTAATAAAACAACCAAATAACATGGAAAGAGCTACATGAAATTATGAAGAGTGAAATGAGCAGAACCAAGAGAACATATACAGCAACAGAAATATTATTTGAAGAATGACTTGTGTATGCCCACCTTCAGAAAAAGAACTCATAAATAGAAATAAGTAAAACATGGTTTAATATTTACACATATATCTTTTTGTCAGATGATCTTCTCTAGTGCAGGGAGGTGAGGGAGAGAGATAAATGGGAATTTTGATATAACAAACAAATAAATTTAAAGTGAAATTGGTTTCTTTTATCTCTTTCTCAAAGTTGTATGCCAGAACAGGCTGACAAGACTCAGTTTTAAGAGAACTCAAAGAGTGTTCCGAAGCTCAAAGAATATCTGAAGAAAAATGGGAGAGAAGCTCTCTTGATCTCACCAAATTTACTCTGGCCCCTATATGTATCAGGATATTATCAACACTAAGGAGGGTTTCCATACCACTGGTCTTTGGGACTGAAGTTAAATTCATTATCTCTTTTGACCCTCACAACAACACAGAAAGATATAAACAGTCCAGGGATTATTAGCCCCATTTATGGTGAAAAAACCAGGCCTTGAGAATTAAAGTGATTTATCCCAAATCTCAAATCACCAGGCCAGCAAAGGAGCATCATACAATCTAGGACTTGAATTCTAGGCTTGTCTCTTAGTTCCTATAACATATTACCTTTTTCAGATCCAACCAATCCTACATTTTGACAAAACTATTTCCCTTCCCTGATAATACAGTTCTTTAAATTAGCGAAAACGTACTTTCCTTGAGAAGCATCTTAGGGAATAAATCAATTATTAATAATTCAGTATACCACATTTGGAAATATTTTGGATCAAAGACTTGAAATAGGAGAAAGAGTCTCTTGTTTTTGATGACCACCTCCCCTCATTCACTCTCCTTTTTGTTCATTATTCTTCCTATCCTTCTACTTCCCTATGGGGTAAGGTAAGGTTCTATAGCTGACTGAATGTGAGTGTTATTCCCACTTTGAGCTAGTTCCAGTGAGAGTAAGGTTCAGTCATAGCTCCCCACTCATCTTCTCCTCCACTGTATTTGCTACTTATGCACCTTTTAATGAGAGTGTATTAATTAGAATTTTGTACTTTGGACTTCATCCCCCAGAAGTCCTTCAGTATTTCCCAGAATTCCTTTTAATCTCTCCACCACATTGCATGGTCACTTTTTGTATATAGTTGACAGTAGGGAACTCCACCTCTCTTTTTTCACCACTGAGGCTGGGTTTAGCTAGCTTTTTTACTTTGGTTATTATTAATAAACTTTATTAAATATAATACATAGTTATTGTATATTAATTTTAATCCTTAAAAGAGGTAGTTTATTTCCTCCTTTCTTTTTTCTTCCTATGTTTTCCTCTTTCCTATTCTTTATTTTTTATAGCAAAACTATCTTATTTAGTTTCCTTCCTTCTATGCATACTCCTTTTCATTGCTCTAACAGTGATAGCATTCTTAAGCATAGTAGGTACTTTAGATATCTTGCATATTTTAAGAACCTTGCTTTTCTCAAGTATCATAACTATCTAAATTATTTCAATTATGACCTGCCCCAATATGAATGTACTCAGTTAAACCTTATCAAAACCCCCTAAGTTTTCAATATACTTTTTTGGATTTCCCTTGAGTGTTGAATTTGTTTATCAATTTTTTTTCAGCTCTGACTTTTTGGTCAGGAAAGTCTGAAATTTCTTTTTTCATTAAATGTCAATATTTTGCATGAGAGGATTATGTTCAATTTTGATGGGTCTATAATTCTAGCTTGTAGTCCTAGATCCTTTGCTTTTTGGAATATCATATTCCATGCCTTCCAGTATTTTAATGGAAAAGCTGTTAGATCCCATGTAATACTGACTATGGATCCTCAATGTTTGAATTGTTTCCTTCTGGCTCCTTGTAGTACTTTTTCCTTGGCCTGGGAGTTCTGGAATAGACTACAATATTCCAGTGGTATTTTATTTTGGGGTCTCTTTCAAGAGGCAATTAATGGATTTTCTCTTTTTTCTATTTTTCCCTCTTGTTTGAGGATATCTTTATTGGGGACAGTTTCCCCTGATGATTTCTAGTAATATGATGTACAGGCTCTTGTTCTTGATCATGTTTTTCAGGTTTTCTGATGATTCTTAGATGATCTCTTCTTGATCTATTTTCCAGATTGGTCATTTTTCCAGTGAGGTATTTTAGATTTTCTTTTATTTTTTCACTTTTTTGATTTTTTTTATTGTTTCCTGCTGTTTTATGGTTTCATTAGCTTCTTTTTTTATATAATTCTAATTTTTAGAAAGTTATTTTCTTCCCTGAATTTTTGTGTTTCCTTTTCCATTTGGCTAATTTTATTCTTTAAAGAGTTTTTGCTGAAGTATTTTTTTTTACTTCCATTTCCATTTGGTCAATTCTATTTCTTTGGAATTTGTTTTCTTCAGTGAGTTTTTTCTGTCAGTCCTCTTTATTTTTTTTAAACTTTTAAAAACTTGTTTTCAAGTTCTTCCAGGGATTTTTTTGAGGCCTGACATCCTTTCACACTTTCCTTTAAGGCTTCACATGGTTCCTTTTCATCTTTGTTATCTTTTTTTTGTTATCTTCTTTTGAGTTCATATCTTGGTCTTCCCTGACACAAAAGTAACATTCTAAGGTTAAGGGTGTTTTTGTTTGTTTTATTTATTTTTTTTTGTCTTTTGCTTATTCTTCTAATTGTTCTATCTTATCTATCTGTTGAGGTTCTTTTCTGTTCCTGGGGTAAAGGTGCACTGCTCCAAACTTGCAGAGTACTCTTCTATGGTACTTGGAATAGGATTTGGTTGCCCTTATTCCTCATGGTGTGTCTGTCAAGAAGTTGACTTAGCTTGGAGAGTTTTTACCCTCATTATTTTGTGAACTTACCTGGTCCCCATTCTGCTGCTTCCATTCTCTTGCCAAGTGACCTGGGTTAGATAGGTTTCTTACCTTGGGCTCTGTCACCTCAGGCACTCTGCTGCCACATGAGAATGAGCAGGTTATTTCACTGTAGCTCCAGGACCCCTTCTCTGCTCCTTTGTTAGCCTAGGGCTCTCTCTCCACATGAGGGCTCCAATGCAATATAAGAGTTTGTAGGTTTCCTGCCTTTTCACATGAGTGGAGTGGCTCCAGCTGGCTTCTTTCCCATTCTGTAGCTTTGTTGCCTCTGGCAGAGTCACAGGCTGCTCTAAGATCTGATGGTTTTCACAGATGCTCTAGGCTATTTTCTCCTCTGATCCCAGTGAGACATGCTCCTCTAGCTTTACTTTGTTTTGAGTTGGCTTATTTTCTTCATGTGTGAATGTATGGAGGGATGTGGGAGTGGAGTATCATCTAAGATTCATTGCTGGCCCCTAAAGAGATCATTCTGTATACCCTTGAAGGAAACTTCCAGTCATTGTTAACCTGATATATCTGTTAAGAACCATCCATATTGGGTGATTTCAAATCTCCCAGGAAGACTCTTTGTGCCCATTACTCAGAACATTAGTTTTTCATCTTGAGAAATAAATTGAGAATTGGTGGGAGCCATAGAAACCACATAGTCCAAACCTCTTATTTTTTGTATGGGGAAACTGAGGCCCAAACATAAAAGAATAGATTGCCCAACGTCAGAAACTATAGAAGTTGAAGCATTACAGAATGGTATGGATGTGGAGTGAAAAAGAGGAAGAGAGTGAGGTCCATTTCTGCGTTTGAGTGAGGGTGTCACTTAACCTCTCTTTGCCTCAGTTTCTAAGAGTTGTTGTGGGGATCAAATGAGACAATAATTGTAAAGTACTGCGATGCCTGGTATAAAGTGAGTGCTACATAAATATTAGCTATTATTATTTTTCTTATTTGTTATTATTACTGACACTTAACTTCTCTGAGTTTCAGTTCCTTTATCTATAAAATGAAAGTATTGAACACAGTATCTGCTAAAGTTCCTTTCAGCTCTGACTCTGTGTATGATCCTCCAAATTCCAGAGCTGGGAGTCAAATCTTGGTTTTCTAATTACAAATTCAGCATTTTAATGTTGTTACTGTTTTTTTCCTTATTAATATGGAAATTACATAAGAGTGAGTATACTTTTAAGTTGTGGTCTGGTGTAGAGAAAAGAATTCAGGACTTGGAGTTAGAATATTTTCCCTATAACTGCATGACCTTGGAGAAGCCATTCGCTTTCTAGGACTTTAATTTCCCGTGTAAAATAAGGGAATTAGAATGAATAATCTCTAAGGTCTCTTTCAAGTTTAAGAATCTTGTTTTGGATATAACATTCAGATTTCTAAAGGATAAACTAAAGGAGCTTAAGGAGGAAATAGAGAGTAAAACCATACTAGTGGGGAACCTTAACCTTCCTCTATCAGAACTAGATAAATTGAACCAAAAAATAAATAAGAACGAAGTAAGGAAAGTGAATGAAATGTTAGAAAAATTTGAGCTAATAGATATCTGGAGAAAAATAAATAGGGATAAAAAGGAATATACTTTATTTTCAGTAGCACATGGCACATATACAAAGACATGTACTAGGGCATAAAAACATTGCAAACAAATGTAGAAAAGCAGAAATAATAAATGAAAATTTTCCGACCAAAATTCAATAAAAACCATAATCAATAAGGGTTTGTGGAAAGGCAGATTTAATATTATTTGGAAATTGGAAACTAAATAATCTAATTCTTCAAAACTGGTGGGTCAAAGAACAAATCAAAGAAACAATTGCTGATTTCATTGAAGAGAATGACAATGAAGAAACAACTTATCAAAATCTATGGGACGCAGCCAAGGCAGTACTCAAGGGAAAATGAATATCCTTGAATGCATTTATCAACAAATCAGAGAGGGAAGAGGTCAATACAACCTAAAAAAACTAGAAAGAAAAAAATTTTAAATCCCCAGATAAAAACTAAGTTGGAAATAATAAAAATCAAAGGAGAAATTGATAAAATTGAAAGTAAAAGAATTAGTGAACTAATAAATAAGATTAGGAGCTGGTACTTTGAAAAAACAAATAAAATAGATAAAGTACTGTTTAATCTAATAAAAAAGAAAGAAGAAAATCAAATTAACAGTATCAAAGATAAAAAGGCAACCATACTTCTAACGAAGAGGAAATTAAGGTAATTATTAAGAACTATTTTGCCCAATTATATGGCAATAAATATGACAATCTAGGTGAAATGGGTGAATATCTACAAAAATATAAATTGCCTAGATTAACAAAAGAGGAAATAGAATACTTAAACAATCCCATCTCAGAAAATGATTGAACAAACCATCAAGGAACTCCCTAAGAAAAAAATCTTGTTTTGGGGGTAGCTAGGTGGCTCAGTGGTTTGAGAGCTAGGCCTAGAATGGGGAGGTCCTAAGTTCAAATCTGGCCTCAGACACTTCCCAGTTGTGTGACCCTGGGCAAGTCACTTAAACCTCATTGCCTAGCCCTTACTGCTCTTCTGCCTTGGAACCAATACACAATATTGATTCTAAGATGGAAAGTAAGGATTTTATAAAAAATAATAATCTAATAAAAAAGAATCTTCTTTCTATTTTGTTTTTTTTAGCTTCAGTTGCCAGTATAAAACCTCCTAGCCTAAACCAAGCTGGCACCATAACTTGGGCAAAAGACAAAAAACAAACAACTGCCTTTGGATCAGTGGTAGTTGTTGTTCAGCCATTTCAGTTGAGTTCCTCCTTGCGACTTTATATGGGGTTTTCTTGTCAAAGATACTGGAGCAGTTTGTGATAGCCTTTTCCAGTTCATTTTATAGGTGAGGGAATTGAAACAAACAGGGTTAAGTGACTTGCCCAAGGTCATAAGACTAGTAAATCTCTGAGGTCAGGTTTGAACTCATAAAGATGAGTCTTCCTAACTCCAGGCCTGGCACTTTATGCACTGTACCATCTGCCTATCTCCTGGTCAGTGGTTACAAACCTATTTATAGCCCTACTCATCTTGCTTCTCTTGCCTCTTACAATTTGGGCTGACCTCTTATACTCCATTACCCACTTTCCCTGGGCCTGTGTCCTTGGGCATTGTTTTTCAAACTTTTGACATTGGTGCTTTCTTTATCCATCCAGCCTGTGGCCCCAGTCTTCCCTCTTTAATTATCCTAATCCTCTTAATCCTTAGGTAAGGCCTATCCATTAGGAATCATATATCTATTTATAACTCGACTGATCTCCACAGAATTAGAGCTTTGCTTCCCTACATGTGTATTTAATTATTCTTATAGTTATTATCTGACCACAAAGTGACCAACACTCTGAATTCATCAAACTAGTTCATAATAAGAAGATAGTGACTAGAATAATGAGAGCTCCAGAGTGCTACTTTAAGAACAATGGATAGAAGTCATGTGGAAGCAGATTCTGAATCAATGAAAAATGGTAATTCAAATAATAGTACAAGTTACCTTGTGAAGGAGGGAACTCCCTGGCACTGGCATTGGTACAATAGAACTTAGATGACTATTAAGGATGTTATAGAAACCATACTTGTACTGAGTAGAAAGAAGGTCTAAAATCTTCTGACATTCAGTTTCTATAGTTATATGTAATGGGAATTGGGACTTTTTCTGTGGCAGATATCTCTATATAAAAATAGACACTTTTATATATCAGTATAGATACAAATAGATCAATAGCTATCAATATAGAAAGGTCAATGGACATATATGAATAGAGATAGATACAGATATTATATATAGAGACAGATATAAATGCATCGATATGTAGCAAAAGCTACCATTTCGTCCCCCTAAACTGCAATATCGTTCCATTTATTTCCATTATTTTCAGTACTCTCTAGAAGCTTATCAGATCTTCAGGCTTATTTGCATGATCAGTTACTGTCTACCAGAAAGAATGATAGAAGTTGAAAAGATGATGATTTCAGAATGAGAATATCTATATACAGTGTCAGGAAGACTAAGCAGAAGGTGCTGATCATATTGAAACTTGCAGGTGAGGGCCTATTCTCTGGGGCAAGTAAAACATGAATGCAATCATTTCCCAAATTTAATTAGGAGTGAAGTCTTGAAGACTGACAGTTGGGAGAGATAAATCTGAAAAATCACACAGCTGCCTCAGAAGCATTTTTTGATATGAGGAGTTTGTTGTAGGCTGGGGCTGTTAACAGTAGAGCTGAAGATGTGTTACTAGCTTGGGGCATGTGGCCCAAATGGTCTCATTCCAAGAGAGCAATGATACTTTTGTGATTGAGCAACAGCAGTGACAGGAAGTAGGAACAAGTCAGAGACTTGGCAGATGCAACTTAAAAGCTAGAGAGCATAAACATAGCAATAGAGAAGTGTCAGGTACAGAGGGTGGAACTTCAGGACATGAGAGCAATGACATTAGGATACAGCAGCAGAATGCTGAGTTTCCCAATCTCCATGGGAACATATAGGAGCCAAAGTGGAAAGGCACCAAGGAACTTCATGTAGAGCTATGTGCATAGGAGCTGAAGAAGTTTTCAAACTATGAAGCAAACAAGTGTAACTGAGGGTGAAATCCTTCTCTTCTTGGAAAGCAAGAATTTTCCAGGAGCAAAAAGAAAAAAAAAGAATTTTCATCTTGAATCTATGAAATATTCTTCCCATTCATGAGTGAGTCACCAAGAATAATTCCATTGCTTAATTGTTACTTGTTATCGTGGTATCATTTCTCAATTAAAGAGCTTCCTATTTTATTTGTGATCTCCATTCTATTGGTTGGTAGAGAAAACACTGGATGGGGGCATGAAGCCAATAATATACCAACACATTAAATCAATATAATGGTATGGTTTCAGGGTTGAGTAGGATATCTATTACATATAAAAGGAGGAAAAAACCATGAGTCCCAAGCATCTGAGAAGGGTGGAAAAAGAAAAAGAAAATGTTGTTGATAACTGTGGATAAAAACTCTCCTTTAATTCATAATTTTTCCTAGGTTTCACTCTGCCAACTAACCTGATTGATCAAAGTCCAAAGTAGACAGGTACCTCTATGGGAGTAAACCCTAATCATTCTTTGAGTTCTTCACTCAGTGTCAGGATTCTCCTACAGACTTTTGTTAGTTTCTGGCAAATTTCAACATCTGCTATCAGCTCCCAGAACTGCCTAAAGCCAACAGGCAAATAAAGCTAGGAACAGAAAACCAGAAGCATTGGATTTACCATCATTCCTCCAGAATAAGGCTAAGGTACATATTTATTGCCATGATTTCATAAATCTTTGCCATTCTGACCTTATATAAGCAAAGTATTTTTAAAAACGGTGACTTCATATGAACTGCTAGTGTCAAGATAAATTCGAGGGATTGTGGTTGCAGAGACAGCTTTATCCATGTGTGAACAATTCTAAAAAAATTGCTTTGAGAAGGTAGAAGTGCCAGTTGTGCCAGTTCCTCAGGACTGTGGCTTAATTGAGATATTCCACATCCCTCTGCAAGATGGCTAACACTACTTCTATACAGGGGCTTTTCAGGGTACATGCAGAAAACCCTCCTATCAATTATTTGACCAGTCTACATTTACTAAGTACTTAAGTGTTACATATTAGGCACTATGGTAGGTGCTGGGAATATAATTAGAAAAACACAGTTAGTTGCAGACCTCAAGGAACTTTCATTCATTTGGTAGATGCAACTTGTACACATACAACCAGATACAGCTTACATACACAAAACAAATACAAGGTAATCTCAGTGTGCATATTGGGGAAAGGGGAGGCACTAGCAACTGGAGGGGATCAGAAAAGGCCTTATGTAGGAGGTGTCCTTTGAGTTGAGCTTTGGAGGAGGCTAGGAATTCATGATACATAAAGTTTACAAAAACACATTGTCCTTATATTTCAGGCAAAAACAGATAATATTAAAGCAGCAAACTTTGTTTAAAGCTAACTGATGGGAATTTGCCTGGAAAAAATTAGCCTTTGGGGGTGAGAGAAGGCAGGCTTTTATAAAGAGGGAGAAAGAAACCATACTGTGAAGAAAGGACTCACTCTTGATGGAATTGAGAATGTGGACACACACACACACATATACAGACACTTTCATGGCATCATATGAGACAAGTACATCTTGTCACGGTACACATCCTAGAGATGAGGTTAGCCTAGAATTTGATCAAGGCTAAGGAAATTGCCAGATGGGATGGAGTCTCTGCAGCTCAGTTATGGGGATTTTGCAAATAATCTGAGTGAATATGTAGTTGGTAGGGATTCATAGGTATGCTTTATTGATCCCACTTCTACCTGACTTTGACACCACTGCTACAGTCTGGATGGTGCCATTGGGACTGCCAGGTAATATTACATTCTGAGACTTTCCCATATTTTACTGCCTTTTTTCAACTAAATAGTTTCTGAGCTCCCTAAGAACTAGACCATTTCTTTTTTTGTCTTTATATATCCTCTAGCTCATAGCATATTATTATTCACAAGGAAATGTTTAACAAATATTTGTTGAGTGTGTATATAGGGGTGTATAACAATATCATATCTAACTCACAAAAAGGGGAAAAGTTGTCAATCTGTTAACCCTACTTAACCATAGGAAGTTGATAGGAGAAAGAAAAATGAGGGTTGATGAAATACTCAGAAGTTCACAAGAGGTGAAATCCAAAAAAGGAGCCAATCCTAAAACTCCTCAAATCGATTATTTATTTTCAAAATCCTTAAGTTTAGGCAATAAGCAAGAAGAACTAGAGGTCCTTATGCAAGGAGTTGATGTTGAGTTCACAGGTATCACTGAGACTTGGTGGAATGAAACATAGGACTGCAATAATGTTCTCGGTGAGTATATTTTGTTGGAAAGAAGCAGAATAGATAAAGGAAAGGGGGTAGTAATATATTCAGAATGTATATGTATATAAGGAAATCAGGGAACCGAGGTGCAAAGCTTGGTGAAGATTGTTTGGGTGAAGGTCAGTCAATGGAGAAACACAAGTGGTTTTTGTTTTTGGAATATACTACAGACCATATGGAAAGAGGAAATGCACAAGTCATTTGAGAAACTGATCACAAACCTGGCACAGAATCATGACTTAATAGTGATGGAGGACTTCAATTATCCAGTATAGCACTCCTTCTGCCAAAGCAGAGGAATTGATGACATTGATTTGCTTTAACAATAATTTCATCCTTTAAAAAATAGAGCCACAAACAAGGGAAAATTCTATTCTGAGTCTGATTCTCACTAACAGGGCTGAACTATTTTCTGAAGTGGAAATTATGAGGCCCTTAGGGAGAAGTGAACATTCTCTCTTAGAATTTGTGTGATAGAGGAAATCTGAGAAGAGTATAATGTATATACCCTAAATTTGTAGAAAGCATATTTTAAAGTGCATAGAGCAAAGATAGATTCAATCTTGTGGATTAAAATTCTATGAAAGAAGTAAGGGCAGGAAATCTAAGAGATACTCAAGAATGAACTGTTGAAGTTGGAAATGTGTAAAAACAATTCCAAAGAGGAAGAAAACTAGAAATTCCCTAAAGAGACAAGTATGGATGCACAGAGAACTCATTGACCAACTTCAGTTTTAGAGAAATGTACAGAAGATGGAAGCAAGGTCAGGTAACAGAGTATGAAGATAAAAAAATATGGCATGACATGTGAGCACTAAATATCAGAATGTGCCAAGGCTGATGGAAAAGTTAAAAAATAACAAAAAACTTTAGTCTCTAAAAAAACTTATATTGAAAGAGAAAGTATCAAGGAAGGGAGAATGTCTTTTCTTGGGATGGACAAGATGATGATAGCTGGCAAAAAAGGGAAGGAAGACCTGTTCAATTTAATTCTTATTTAGCTTCTGTCTTCTCTGTCAAAAAGGATGACTGCATTAATACTGATAGAAAAAATGGCTAATGGTGAATTGCTTTCTAAGAATATCAAGAAAATCTTAAGAATACATAGTTTCAATTGATAAATTTCCTTATCTATCCCAAGAGAGCTATATCTTCAGATGTGGAAAAAAAGGAAGTTGTGATTGCTGAGCAGTATTTGGAAAATGAAGATGGACCAAAGAATGGAGAAGGTCAATACAGATAAGGTATCATAAAACAGAAGAAAAAAATGTCATCATGTTCAAATGATAGACCAGTGACCTTGGAATCTATTCCTGGGGAAATTATAACATGGAGAATTAAAGAAATGGTTGACGAACATCTAGAAATTTAATGGTGATCACAAAGAGACAGCTTGGCATCATCAAAGCCTGGTAATGCCAGAGTAACTTTATTTCCTTTCTTGATAGGGTTATTAAATTGGTAGATGAGGAGCATGCCTTGGGTATAGCTTGCCTAGATCTTAGCAATACATTCAAGGAAATCTCTAGCATGTTCTTTTTGAGAAGGTGGAGAGATGTGCACAAGTTGATAATACAGTTAGATTAAATGAGAACAAGTTGAATGGCAAGATTCAAAGGGCTATTAATTATTCAATTCATGGCTAGGAGGCACAGTGGATACAGTGCCACGTCAGAGTCAAGTTCAAATCTGACCTGAGATGCTTACTAGCTCTGCGGCTC
Source organism: Gracilinanus agilis (assembly GCF_016433145.1). Lineage (NCBI taxonomy): Eukaryota > Metazoa > Chordata > Mammalia > Didelphimorphia > Didelphidae > Gracilinanus > Gracilinanus agilis. Next base: position 640,444,142 of record NC_058131.1, read on the forward strand.
TTAATCTCACTTGCCTCAGTTTCCTCATCTGTAAAATAAGCTGGAGAAGGAAATGGCAAATGACTGCAGTCTCTCTGCCAAGTAACTCCCAAATGGAGTCACAAAGAGTTGGACACAACTGAGAAGAATGAACAACAACAACCAATCCTTTGACATGATTCATATTTCCCTCAAATCTTCTTTTTCCATGGTAAACACCATCTGTTCTTTCAATTGCTCCTCATATGGCATGGATTCAAAGCCCTTTTCCATTCTGGTTGCCCTTCTGTAGATACTCTCCAGCTTAACAATGTCCACAGTTTAAGAAATGAACAAAATGCATTAGATATATTCTGAATAGGATCGAATACAGAGGGACTGTCACCTCCTTATTCTTGAAAACTGCTTCTCTTAATGAGTCCAAGATCACATTAACTTTTGAGGTTCCACTTTACACTGCTGAGTGATAGTTTTCTGTCCCCTAAGTGTCTCATACATTTTTTCTTTTCTTTTCTTTTATCTTTTTAAATCTTTGAATCAATACTGTGTATTGGTTCCAAGGCAGAAGAGCAGTTAAGGGTTAGGCAATGGGGGTTAAGTGACTTGCTCAGAGTCATATAGCTAGGAAGCATGTGAAGTCACATTTGAACCCAGGGCCTATTTCCAGGCCTGCCGTTCTATCCACTGAATTACCCAGCAGCTGTTTCCTATCATACCTTTTTTTGACAAACTACTATCTAACCATGCCTTACCATTTTGCAATTATGAAGTCAATTTCTTGAACTCAAGTACAAAACTTTCATTTCTCTCTATTGAATTTCATCTTATTAGATTCAGTCCAATGGTCTACTCTATTTGGAACTTTTAAAATCTGCCTTCTAGTGTGTTAGTAGTCTTCTAGCATTGGGTCATTTACAGGTTTCCTGAGATTGCTACCTCTGCCTTTAGACAAGTCATTCATGGAAATGTTGAAAAGCACAGAGCTAAACAATATAATATGGTACTCTGCAGACAAGATTCCTCTATGCTGCCTAGAAGGATTGGACTTGGAACTATTCGGGAACCAGGAGCAATGGGAGGAAGTTGTGAAGAAGGAAATTTAGTTTTGACGTTAGGAAATTTTTCCTAATAATTCCCTAGCAATGACCAAAAGTGGAATTGGCTACCTTGAGAAGTGGTGAATTCCTCCTGCATGGATTTCTTCACACAAAGATTTGGATGACTCCTCAGCAGGTTTGCAATAGTAAGGACTCTATTCAGGTCTGGTGAGACTGAATGGCCCTTAAGACCTCTCAGATCCTCTGATTCATCTTGATTCTGGTCAGTTGGTAATCAAGGAGTTGATCAGTCTGACTATTCTGACAAAACTCTGTGGCCCTCCCAGATTCTTCAGACTGGGACATCTGCCACTGTTCTGAATCCTCAGGACCTCTGTTTGGGAACCCTAGATGCCATCCAATCAGTTGTGGCAGTTTTTTTTTTCAAAAAAGCAGCTGTCATAACAGCTAAGTGCTGCACAATTAATCAATGACCAAAATAGGCCCCGAAAGCAGCAAGAGGAGGGGTTTATACAGATCTGTGAGCTCTACATTATTGTAAATCATTTTGGAGCCAGAAAGCTATTATACTCATCACAAAGCTTATAAAAACAATGAACTCATTGATCTTAATTCTTTTTTTCTTCATATAAATCACCTCAGAGTCAGAATGTCATTACTCTTATTGGAGAAATTATAAGCAAAATAAATTCGATTCTGACAGTGGCAAATCTTAGAGAAACACTCTTTAGAAAAACTCAACACATGAAAGAAATGCAGTGGTTCAGAGGGGCACAGTTCTGTAGATGTTTTGTTCATTTCCAGGTCAGAGAAAGAGAAGGTAATAAGCATTTATATAACTTTTATGTGCCAGACAATTTTACAAATATTAATTCATTTGATCTTTATAAGAAACTTCCAAGGTAGGTGCTATTATTATTCCCATTTTACAGGGAAGAAATTGAGAAAAACAGATATTAAGAGACTTGCCTAGGATTTCATGGCTAATAAGTGTCAGAGGTCATATATAAACTTAGGTCTATGTGCCTAACTCCAGAAACTCTAACCAGTACTCTAACCACTCTACCACCAGCTACCTTAGGTAGGTACTGAGCCAAAAAGAGCAATACCAGTTTTTATGCCTTGCCCTATCAGATGTCTCCAACCTGTTCTTAAGACTATAATGAAAAAATTGTCTATTTTTTCTTGGACAACTTCAGTCTTCAATTGAGTTCCGAAAACAGATAGTTTATGATGAGAGGAAGTTCAGAGGAGTGGAAAGGGTACTAAACCTGGAGTCAAGAGATTTGGGTTCATATCTTGGCTGCTACATTTACTATTTATGTAGCCATTGAAATGTAAACTTCTTGGGGAAAGGAAATTATTGAACTTTTTTTCTTTGTATCCCCAGAATTTACCATATTGTCTGTTTTTATTGATTGATTGAATCCTAGATAAGTTCTATGAACTGGAAATTGGAGTGGGGTGGTGGGTGAACAGAAAATGTAGCATCTTGTGCAAGGAACAGCAAGGATCACAGTGTATGAGGAGGAGATCTAAGTTAAGGGTTAGGTTTCAGTACTCACTAGTTGTGGCACCTTGGACAATTCATTATCCTCTATGAATATCTATTTCCTCATCTGGTAAAATTAATACTTATACTGCTCACCTCATAGGGTTGTTGTGAAGAGGTGACTTTGTTGGCCTTGATGCATTTTTATGTTTATTGATTATTATTAAGGGAGAAGTTGGGGCTGCTTCTATGGTTGAAAAATACATCTTTTATAGTTACTTAATCAACTGAAAGATGCAGAAAATATGGGATCTCACTGAGCTTATTGTTTTGTTGTCTACAAAATAGCATTTGACTTAGTAGAGGAAAATACTGTCATGAAGAATTTTTCACCAAAAAAAGATATCTCCCATGAATATATCAAAATCACTTAAGCTTCTTAGAAGATGTATCAATCTGAATAAATTGGTTTAGGCTCCCTCTGATAACTCATATCAAGCAAGCATAATATAAGGGAGACATAGTCACCAAAGGTGTTTGTCATTGTCATGGAAGGCTCCCAGTTCAGAGTCCACATAAAAGAAGTTTTCCTTAGAGTTGGTAACAACCTCTAGATGGTCTTGTTAACAGATGAAATCGTGCTAGTTGCATTGAGGCCTGAAACATTGCAGACTCTCCTGAAATAGGTCCTTAATCACCCGAGTGTTCAGCCTAACTAGTCACACAGGAAAAACCAAGTGAAAGAAAAATGTGTATTGACCAGATTATAATAAATCTTGGACAGACACTATGTTTGGCTAATGAATTGTTTCCAGAATTAAATAAGAGGGGGAGAGTGGGTCAGATTGCCTTTGGGAAATTTGCATTGCTTTTAATGTTCCCAAGTTTTCTCTTAAAACATAAGGGCCATCTTGTTAACATCAATGTTTTTCTATTGATGTGATATGACTGTCAGTCATGAAATTTCATAATCCCTAAAGATTTAAAGTCCCAGATCTGGAAGTGTGCTAAAATGAACAAAACATCTATGCCCTTTGACTCGGAAGTGCAGCTTCTAGACAAATGCCCCAAGGCTAAAGATAGAAGTGTCCCACATCCAAACATCAGAATATTCAGAGCAGTACTTTTATAGTAGAAAAGAAGAACTTCGAGAGGGCAGTGATTTAACTGTTTGTGGTTCGTGAATTAATAGAGAATAATACTATATAATAGCACCCAAACTACTATTACTATCTAATGGCACATCCCAGATGGGGCTGAGCCATTCTCTTTCTCCTTGTAAAGGAACCTCCAACTATGAATTTGCATTTAGAAGGGGAGAAAGGTGACCAAAATATAGTGTAGGTCAGGTATAGGACAGCTATTTATTTCCTCTATGCATGCAAAAAGATGCTTAAAAGACTCACAAATATGCATTGACAGGCTTAAATATGAAGTAATCATTTACAACTATCACTCAAAAGGTCAGCTCATAAGACATTTTATGATACTGATGAATCAACATTTCAGTTTCATTTCAGCATTCTGCTATCTGAAGAGTCGTCTCAAGGTAACTGTTGTTTGGCAAGTCAGGCTACAAGTTGGTCTCTTCTGGTGTCAGATGTCATCTTCTCTAAGAAGTGATATGGTGGCTAGAGGGGCTTCCTCCCAAAGGACAGCCAGCTCTGATTGAGCTGAACTCCTGAGGTATGTCTCCTAAAGAATCTATCTCTCATTATCACTATTTGGTCATGGGAAAAAAAAATACAAAGCAGGAATTGCAGATCAAAAGTCCAGGCTCAGACTCTACTAGGCAATGCATATACTCTACTAGGCAATGCATATATTTAGAGCAGTTATAACTGCTAGGGATGGGAGATAGTGCTCTCTCCATTGCTCATAGGGATTTCCAGAGAGATTAACAAGATGATATGATTTGGAGAGAGGAAGAAGAGAGAGTACCAGAACAGGAAGTCATTTCTTTTAAGGTCTACTGACTGGGATGCTCTTTTTGCCTTGCTAATCAACCCTATAGCCATCATGAGAACTAAGTGCTAAAAGCCACTCTTTTATCATATAGCTAGCATATCAAAGGAAAAGAATCCAGACAAAAATGGCACTGGAAGGGATTTAGCTTCAGGGACATTATAGATAAGACTGGAATGTATCCAGCTGAGGAATGCTCCATTGGGTTTATTTTAGCCACAACTAATCAAGGGAAAGGAATCCCTTTGATTATATCCATTATAACTATACTATAATAGATAATGGATAGGAATAATTTAGGGAAGCATGAGAAAACTTACAGGAATTAATGTTGTAAAATGAAACAAACAGAATTAGCAAGACAGTGTACACAGTAACAATAATTATAAACGGAAGAATAACAGCAACGAAAAAACCCTGAATGTTACGCAATTATAATAACTAAGGCTGATAATACCTCTAATTTTTACAGAGGTGGGGGAATAATGGTTATTAAATTGCATACATTGTCAGACTCAGTTTGCTTTGCTCAGCAGCTTCTATTTCTCTGTCTTTCCCTTCCAAAAGGCCCATCCAAGAAAAGGTAATAAGACTCTTGGCAGATAAGAAAGACCATAAGGATTAATTCCATCACTAAGAGTCTGAGTTGTTAATGCCAAGGTGGAGGAAATCTGGGTGACTGAGACCTTTTATTCTAAGCAACTCCAAACAATTTGATATTCCAACCTTGGTCTTTCAGGACTTTGACTAGGTCAGCTACATCTAGAACATTTGGGAGAAAGAGAACTTTTTCTTGTACCCAATAGTCATCCTCATCTGTTCTTCTCTGAATAGCTATGGAGTCCATCCTGGAGTCCACGAATCCTATAGCCTCTTTTGGACTGGACCCTAGGGTGAATGGTCCCAATCTAGCAAATAAGATTCAATTTCTTGATCCTCAGAATCCTGATCTTTGTGATTTAGCCCTAAGTTTTCTAGGCCTGAGGGAATGAGAATCTTGACAGGATATGAAAGAGATTTAAATCCTAACCCTTCATTTTACAATTAAAGAAATTGATACTTATAGAGAAAAGAAGCAACTTATTTAAAGTCACACAGTTGCCTACTGTCACCACCTATTGCTTTGAAAAGTAGGAACTAAAAACTGACCACAAGTAATCGATGTTTCTAATAAGTGTCCCCATTGTAATCACTAATAGAAGTTTTGTTTTATTTTTTCCTCCTGAGAAGTCTTCAACTCTGAAGTGGAACTGAAATGTTGACTCAGAGAACTAACAGCTGAGGTCTTATTAAAAGTGTTAGGCAACATAAAATTATATCCCTGTGGGTCTATACTAAATGCGCCATTTAGAATTAGTCAATATATGGAAGACATGCAGAACATATATCTTACCGCATTTGCTCAAACTATTCAAAAATATCTTCTGAAGAGAGAGCCAATGAATTACCCAGAGATTAGAGTTCCTCCAGAGAATGCCTCAGGAGACCATTTATTGGGAAACTAGATCACATGTCATTTTGCAGTCTACTAATAAGCTACACATTCAAACTGTTAAATTTTCCTTAAGTGGAAGGTCTGACAGCTTTAGCTTTAGCTCTCCCAGGGCAATTTTTCACAACTATTGTGGGAGTCTAATGGAAAAAGCTAAGGAAAAAATTCCAAAGAAAGGATATTTTTCAAAGCAATCTTATGAAACTCAAAACTTTCTTAATGGTAAACTATGTAATAAATTTCTATTGCTATAGGATTTGAGTTCATAGGATGTTAAAAAGTAAAGGATCTTAGAGATTATCTAATTAAATCCCTGCATTTTCTAGAAGAGGAAAACTAGGCCCAGAGAAGGGAGATAGCTTACCCAAGATCACACAGCAATGTTAGCATTTGAACCCAGGCCCTCATCCTACTGCTTATCCTATTTTAGTACAGCATTTCAAAGTTGAAAGGGACCCTCACAGCTTCAAGTCCAATTCTTATTCCTTAAAGAATATCAGGTACAAATTGGTTTGGGACCTAGCCTTTGCTTGATGACTTCCAGTAAAGAGGAATGCATTACTTCCCAAGACAGCCTGGTCCACATTCAGATAACTCTAATTGTTAGGGAGGGTTCCCACACACACCCCTTATATCCAACCACAATTAGCCTTTTTGAAATTTCTATCCATTGTTCCTAAAACCTTCTGGGGCTAAAGCAAGATTAATCCCTTTTTCAGCAGCACATAGTCCTTCAATCTCTTCAACTATCCTATTCACTCTTCCCTCTCCTCCAGAGCCTTCTCTTCTCCAAAGTAAACAGCAATAGTACTTTAAAAGGTCTGCATCAACTTCTCTGACACTAAAATGACACCTCTTCACCCAGGGTGCATACTGGACAGAATGAGACCAGCATCTGAGTTGGAAGAGAATTTAGAAGGTACTTGCTGCTTTTTAGGAATACTCTCTCTAGTACATCTGACAAGTGAACATCCATCCTCTCCTTCAATACCAATATTTGCTTAAATATAAAGAAATGAGAGACTTCATTCCATTGGTGTACATCTCTTCTTGTTAGGTGCTCTTCCTCATATTAAACTGAAAGCTAACCCACTGTAATTTGGACCCACTAGCCTAATTTTATCCTTGGGAGCTACTTAGAACTGATTGGATCCCTTGTCCATGTGACAGGACTTTTAATCTGTAAAGACAATTTGTAAGGCTTCTCTTTTCCAGGTTGAATATATTCAGACTCTTTCACTCACTATAGTGGTTTCCAGATGCTTCTCCAACCTATTCTGAATTTACCCCAATTTCCTAATAGCTCTACAAATATTGCTTCCAGAATTAATTACAATAAACTTGATGTAATCTGATCAATGCCTTTTCTATGACATCATATGTCCATTCATGGAGTCTACAGTTGTATTAACAGAGATGCCAACACCAGGTACTCCAGAGAACAAACCTAGTCCCTGGGCTTGAGAAGGCAGCAGGAGGGACTATTTTTCATCATCCTACCTCTGATGCTTTAGTGCCTGTGTGATGATGAGCAAATCACTTTCTCTTAGTGTCCTCAGCATCTGAATTAGAATTATAAATATAATAATTGGCTTAACTAGTTACTTCACTGTGTAGGTGTGAGGTTTCAATGGGAAAATGGACATGAAACCATTGTATAGGTGTGAAATATGATTACTAAAATTAGACTTTGAAAATCTTTTTTGAACATCAATGACATTTCATTTGATTCAAGTTTCAGAGCCCAAGTACCTTCCTGTGATTTCTCTCAGGAGAATAAATATTAGATTTCCAACATTTCATTCATTTTCAGATTCTTATTGTCTTTCCAGGGTGACAAAATAATTTGTGGTTTACTTGATTCTTGAGTTACTTGATTTTACATAGTCACTTCACTATTTGCCAAATACTTTAAAAATCTAATACATGGACATGTATCCCCCAACTACAATCCTGAAGCATCTGGTTTACCTTGGACTAGGACATCCTATGGTCTTGACAGAAAGAAGGCCGATTTCTCTATCTCAATGTCTCCACCTGATACTTAAGGAAAGTCTTTAAATATATTTGTGGCATAGTTCAGATCTAATTTTCTTCAAATGTAGGAAACAAAGCCATCGATTTTGACTCAGGCACTGAACATGTAATATAGGTACTGAACATGAAAAAAGCCTTTATTTCACCCTCCCAGAAAATGCATAAGATTGAAAGAAATTATGGGATCCCATGAACAAACAGGAAAAAAGAAACATACATTACTCAAAAAGCCCTAGATACATCTTAGAATGTAAACACACTTTGAGGGGCTGCTGAACAAGCTGCCCTCTTTGCATCAATTAGTCAGTAACCATTATTAAGCACTTTTTATGTGCCAGGCTTTTCTTTTAGAAGATGATATTTTAGTTAGGACTTGAAGGAAGCCAAGAGATAGCAATAAAGAGAAAGAGAATTCTAGGCATAAGGGACAGCCACTGATAATACCTTGAGTTGTACTCAAGCCTGGAAGTCCAAAGTGTGTATATATGTGTGTGAGAGAAGAACAAGAAGAACCAGAAGAAGAGGTAGATGAGGAGTAGGAGAAAGAAAGAAAGGAAAGAAGGAAGGAAGAAGGAAAGAAAAAAGGGAGGAAGGAAGAAAGAAAAGAAGGGAGGAAGGAAGGAAGGAAGGAAGG
>NC_058131.1:640462473-640621187 GCF_016433145.1 Gracilinanus agilis
TGGCCTGGAATACTTCTTCACATTTCCCCTATTAAATCCTTTTTCCTTTAAAGTTCTACTTAGGTAAAATGCACCTCACCCGCCCCACCTTCCCCTGCCTCCCAGCTGAAAGCGCTCTCTTCCTTCTCAATCTTTCATAGAGTATTTTGGATTCTTCTTTTTTTTTTAAACCTCTATCACACTCTGATTATCCAGTTTAAAGAGACGGGAATAGGGCTTAGTACTATGATTTCATTGCCAAAAAGAAATTGAATTTGAGGAGACTCCTACCCCTGGAGATCAGCACCTCCTGGGGAACTTGCTGAGGGTCAAACCACAGCATGCGCCAGAAGCTCTACTGAAACTCCAGTCTTTTTGATTTGCTGTCCATTATGTCATGGCAGTCTCTATTCAGCTGAAAACCATCATACTTCTCTGTGGCTGCTATTGTTATTCCTTAAGTGTATTATAAATCCTTAGAGGTGTTATTGAGCTCTTCATCTCAGGATTCTCAGTGCCTAGAACAGGATCTGACACATAGTAGAAGTTAAATAAACATTTACTGAAATGAATTAAATTGCTTTGAACTAGGTGGAATGTTGGAAAGAATCAAATAAGTTTATCTGTGCCAAGGCATTATATATAATAAAGCAAATGCCTAAGAAACTGCTCCTGAGTATATTTGGAGTCAATACCAGTGAGTCAATAATAATGTATTAAGTACCTACTAGGGTAGCCAGGTGGCCCAGTGGATGGGTGTGGAGTCAGGAGGACCTGAGTTCAAAGCTGATCTTAACACACTTATTAGCTGTGCTACCCTGTTTGCCTCAGTTTCCTCTTCTGTGAAATGAGTTAGAGAAGGAAATGGAAAACCACTCTAGTATCTTTGCCAAGAAAACTGCAAATGGTGTCACAAAGAGTTGAATGTGACTGAAATGACTAAACAACAACAAAACACTTACTATGTGCTAGGAACTGGGCTAAACATTGGGTGATTCAAGTCCAAAGAATACAATTATTCTAATTTGTAGGATAAAGCACTGACATTCTAAGATTGTATTTTGCTGGGGAGGAATAAGCAATGTCTACAAATAGGTCAACAAGATCATACACTTTAGGACTAATAGGAACCTTAGAAGTCATTTAGTACAATGTTTTCATTGATATAGATAAGGTCACTGAGACCCATAGAGATTAAGTGGTCTGGTCCTAGATCACACAAGTAGGAAATAGTAGAGTTGGGATTTAAACCATTGCTTTTTGACTCCAGAGAGAGCGTTTCCTTCTACTGCCTCTAAAACCTTCAGCAAAATTGCAGGATATAAAATAAACCCATATATATCATCAACCTTTCTCTATCATACTAATAAAGTCCAATAGCATGAGACAGAAAGAGAAATCTTATTTAAAATAACCATAGACAATATACATTATCTGGGAGTCTGCCTGACAAGACAAACCCAGGAACTATATCATTATGACAAAACTCATCTCACACAAATGAGGTCATATCTAAAACAATTGGAAAAACATTAATTGCTCATTGGGTAGGTCAAACCAATATAATAAAAATAGCAATTCTACCTAAACTAATTAACTTATTCAGTGTCATACCAAACTATTGAAAAATTATTTCATAAAGTTAGAAAAAATAATAATAAAATTAATCTGGAAGAACAAAAGGCCAAGAATTTCAAGGAATTAATGGGAAACAATGTGAAAGAAGTTGGCTTAACTATACCCTACCTTAAACTGTATTATAAAGTTGCAACTTTCAAAACAATGTGGTTAAAAAAAAAAGGAGTGCTATAACAAGGTGGATAGGCACCCAGGTCTGGAGATGGGAGGTCCTCGGTTCAAATTTGGCCTCAGATACTTCTTAGTTATCTGACTCTGGGTAAGTCACTTAACCCCAATATCTTAGCCCTTACTGCTTTTTGAAATATTTAGTATTGATTCTAAGACAGAAGATAAGGGTTTTTTTTAAAAAGCTAGTACTGGCTAAGAAATAGAGTAGTGGATCAATGGAATAGATTAGGCACTCAACATGCAGCAGAAAATGACCATAATAATCTAGTGTTTGACAAACCCAAAGGGTCAAGCTTTTAGAAGAAAAATGACTATTTGACAAAAACTGCCAGGAAAACTGGAAAACAGTATGGCAGAAATGGGCACAGAACAAAGCCATGCTGTATACCATGGTAAAGCCATTACCTCTAAGTAGAATATAAAGAAATCTGAAGAGGAAGAGAAGACCAAAAGCTGGAGACTAATATATTATGGGAGGTTTCATGAAAAAGGTGGTACCTGAGTTGAACATTGAAGAGAGATGAAGATTCTGAGAGGGGAAGATGAGGAGAGAATTCCTGGCATATCGTGAATCTTGCCCAAATGTACAGAGTTGAGACAAGTCATGTGGAATTTTAGAGACAACTGCTGATCCAGTTTGGCTCTCCATAGCTACCAACATGATTTTCTTTTTTAAAGCACTAGTCAAATCATGTTATATCTTCTACACAATAAACTTCTTTGGCTCCCTATTATCTCTAGGATCAAATAAAAACTCTTCTATTTGGCATTTAAAGCCCTTCACAATCTGGCTCATGCCAAACTTTCTAGCCTTAGTATAAAATACTCCACTTCATGTACTCTATGATCCTGCCAAACCAGTTTTCTAACTATTTTAATACAGGAATGACGATCTTATTTCCTTGTCTTTGCTCAGGCTTTCCTTCATCCCTGAAATGCTCTCCCCCCTCATATCTTCCTTTTGTGTCCTTACCTTTCTTCAACTGTAAATTCAAGTACCACTTAGATATGAGCTTGGTGGCTCAATGAATAGAATGCCTGACCTGGAGTTAAGAACACGCAAGTTCAAATCCAGACTTAGACACTTACTAGCTATGTGACCTTGGGCAAGTTACTAAACCCTGTTTGTCTCAGTTTCTTTATCTGTAAAACGAGCTAGTGAAGGAAAGGACAAACCACTTCACTGTCTTTGCCAAGAAAACCCCATGTGTGGTCACAAAGAGTGAGACATGACTGAAACAAATGAATAACAACAAAAACTGCCTTCTCATCCACCCCTCCTCTTGCTTCCCAAAATTGACTTGCATTTATTTGGACTATATTTTTCATCATTATATAAATGGCAGCTTAAGTTATTATACATAATGATGGCACTTACATTTTTAATGTTAGAATGTTTTATACTCTCTGTGGCACATAGCTTTAGATTTAGAAACTACATAGAGGTCTTCCAGTCTAATATTTTCACTTTACAAATTAATAAACTAAGGCTCAGGTGAAATAATTTATACAAAGTCACATAATGACTAAGTATTAGAACAGCTTGAATTCAAAACCAGGTCCTCTGACTCAAAACCTATTGATATTTACAGACTATCACGTTGCCTGAAAAGTCTGTTTTCAGTAAAGGTTCAAAATTTCCATAGATGGTTACCATTATCGTTTTTAAAACACAAGGGGTTGCAATTTTTAAACTTGCCTGGAGTCTCTCCTGTAAAGTGTGAGATTTGAATTAAAAGTGATAACCTCAAAGAACTCTTCCAACTCTAAAATAATAAATCATAACTAAAGTTATTCTTCTAGAAATTTCTGAATGTTCTAGGTATATCCCAAATCACAGGCTTCCTCTCAGCAAATACTGCCTATGAGTCCCTTTTGATTTTTAAAAGAAATTTTCCCAATGATGATCTTGTTCTTGTTCTTCTTGTTCTTCTTCTTCTTCCTTCTATTCATTTTCCTTATTCTTTTGTTTTTCTTTTCTTCATGACACTTCTATTACTAGGCAGTTATTATTTCCATTTTACAGATGAAGACACTGAAGTTCAAAGTGATTTGGTTGCTTTTTCAAGGTCACAAATCATGTAGCCAAGTAAAAAACTTGAACCCAAGGCTCCTGATTCCAAGTTCTATGCTTCTTTCATTATAATGATTATTTCCTCTTTTATAAGAACCAATTTTTGTCATTGACTTTAGAACAGGAAGATCTTACTACCTAGAATTATAATATTGAATTGGTGCTTTTAAATCCTTGTTTCTTTTTTTCCTCTTTCATAGGAACAGGGATAACTCTAAACATCCAAGAGAAACAGAAATATCCAGATTTGAGCTTAAAACACAACTTTTTGGAAACTCAGAAAGGCTATGTCTATACCCTCTAGCTATCAAGGGGAAATTTTACTTGGCGAGGACACGTTTATATGTTTCTCCATAATGGTTGAATTGCTATGAAGTAGCTAAGGGAAAATTATACCCACCTTTATTTTCTCTCGGAGTTTTTATATGATACGCTTAGACCTAGTACTTTTTCCAGTGGCACAAGATCAGCATTCTTGTACAGATAAACCTTCATGATAAAGGCCTTCACATGGAAACACTACTTTATTTTTGCTTTACTAACTCTTCTGAGACTCCATCATCTTAATGAGGTGGGCCTTAATTAAAAGGCCCAAATCTAACATCCTGAAGTGAATTTACTTTTATATAAATATTTTTAGAGATGGGAGTATCATCCTATTTATTATTAAATCAGCCTTTTTTCTCTTTTTTCCATTTTTTGTAACTTCGTAATTTTTTTTTCATTTCTCATTTTCCCACTATCTCCATTTCCATAGTCACATTCTAGTTCAGATCCTTATAATTCCTTATTTGGTCAAATGACAGCTGACTTCTAATGGATCTTTCTACAGACCCATCATATGCCACTACTGTATATCATTGACCATATCACTCTTCTGCTCCAAATCCTTTAATGACTTTGATGGCTCCCATTGACTACTGGTGAAGTCCAAACTCCTTAGCCTCACAAGTAAGTTTGTTTTGTGCCATGGACTCCTTCAACAGAAGTCTAGTGGATTTGAGATTATTAGACAAAACATATCATCATCATCATCATCACCATCATCAATAACTTACATTGATATAGTTCTTTAATGGTTTGCTAAGTACATTTTCATGTATTATCTCATGTGATCCTTATTTTATATATAGAACTGATAGGATCAGAGATTTACAAAGTGATTTTTCCAAAGTCACGAGGTAATAAGAAACAGAACCCAGGTTCTGTGTCTTCAAATTAAATTCTTTCTCTTTGAATATACAGGAATAGAGTATTTCAGTCAGCACTGACAATTTTCTCAGGCAAGATTTGTACTATCCTCTTGAATAATTTAGCACCATGCATTGTATACGAGAAAAAATTGCCTACTATCTTTGGCAAGGAGTTAAAAATTCTTTTACCTGGGCTATATAAGGCCAAGCAGGGCAAAACTGAGTTCATTTCGAGACTTTGCTAGGTGCTAGGAAAGCTGAAACAAAAAGAGAAAGACCCTGACCTCAAGGAGCTTACAATCTAGTAGAAAGCATATGATTAACCTAATGCTCCTCTACAGAGGCCTTAAGCATCAATTCAGGGCATTTTTGTCTTATATGTTCACAGTGAATAACAGTAATTCACGAAGACTATTTATACTAAGGTACAGATGGGGTTGTGAAAATACCTATGGCTGAAGAATTCAAAATATGTATGCTATACAGTATTGAGAGAAGCAGAGGGGGCAGCTTTTTAAACTGCTAATTTACCAGGAGCCAGCATTGCCCTGTGGCTTATATCCAATTTTGTTAACTTTGGAGTACTCACATCTTTCCATAAGACATTGAAACAGTTATCAGGTCATACAGCTTATGGTGTCAACCCTGCCCAGTCCAAGAACCTTTCAGCCAGCCAGTGTAACCCCTTCACTGCCAAACCCACCTTGTCAAGAAAAGAGGGTCTTTTGTGGGAATAGAGCTGAGCAACCTCAGGTTCCTCAGAAGAAGTCCCATTGCATTTATCTTTGCCTGCATACAGCTAATTCAAATTGTCATTTCTTAGCTAGGAAAAAAAGTTGTTGTGTTCCCTATTTTACTATATAAATGGGTAAGCCACATTTTATCACATCATGTGGAAAACTATAAATCAAATTAAATCATTCTCTTGAACAATAGTATGAATCATTAGCATCTGTTAAAAATTTACTCTTTATTGGTATAATGCAGTCAGCATTTACTGAAATCTATAAACAGCGTCACTAACATTCTCTGAGAATGAGATTCATTTGGAACCATATTATTCTTTATTCAGTACAATAAATCTAGAATAAAATAGTCTGAGTTGAGAAAGGTTTAATTCAATTTAATAAACACTTATTAAGTATTAATAATTACTAAATAACATTTAATAATGCTATTACCTATTATTTACCAGACTCTGTCCTAAATACTGGGGGCACAAATAAGAAAAAGGCAATCCTTGGCCTCAAAGGACTGAAAATCTAATGTGAGAAGACAACATACAAAAGGAAACTTGATTCATTCATGATTTCTTCTCATTTTCCACAGAGAATCATTTAAAGAATAATTTAGGAATATATTTCTTTACTGGTCTTAGAAACAATTCACAAATGAGAATGCCATAATAGAAAGAATTACTTGGAAATGGAGTCAGAAGACCTGAGGCTAAGCCCCAAATCTCCTATTTACTTGTAGTGTAACCTTGGACAATTTCCTCAATCTCTCAGAGCCTCAGTCTCTTCATCTAAAAAAAATGGAAATAATATTTGCACTATGGACAAGGCTGTTGTAAGGATTGCATGAGAGTACATAAGAAGTGTTTAATGCCTGTAATGTACTACACAAACATAAGAGAATGTTAGCCTTTACCTAACACATGAAATGTAATTGTTAGATCTGTGATGGCATGAAACAAAGAATAATGAAGGAATAGTGAAATAGAGTAGAGTATTAGATGACACTTATGTAGAGCCATTCAACTTCTGGCAATATACACATAATAAAAAGTTAATTTAAGACCATTAGAGTCTAAGTTTATTGAAGGAAGGAACCGCTTTCTGCCTCATTTTATATTCCCAGTGCTCAGTGAATTGAATGGCACATAATAGGTACTTAATAAAGATTTTCCAGATAACTAAGAAAAAAATTCATGGGATCTAGGGTTGGGGTATGGGAGAAGTTGGTTGTTTCTTGCCTTTCCTTCTACATAATCATTTCACTGGAATATTCCAGAAAATATATCACTATAAAATCAAATATGATGGTAGGAGGTGTGAAAAATTCAAGAATAGACATTAAATCCTATGTCACACAAAGAACTGTTTATGCCTAGTCAGCTCCATGCCAGAATGATTTAAAATTTTGAATTTTTGTAATACCGCAATTGCCTCTTCCCCCAGTTTGGAATATTACCTTCCCTCTTCTTTACTTATCCCAACCATGTCCAGTTTTCAAACTGTAGTACACATTCCACATTCTTTGGGAAACCTGCTCTGATTACCACTACTAAAAGTAATTTACTTATCCAACCCTTCTCATGATTACTTACTCTTTTATCATTTTCTTATTCTCTTATTTTGTTGGTATGTATAGGTTTTATTAAGCTTTTAAGTTCCTTGAGGATAAGGGCTGGAGTTCATAGGAAGGAAGAAAAGAATCTTTTGTTAAGTGCCTACTATATTTCATTGTACTAAGCTTTTTACTAATATTATTTCATTTGATCTTCACCTACCTTGGGAGATAGGTGCTATTATCATCTCCATTTTACAGTTGAGGAAACCAAAGTGTTTTGCCCAGAGTCACACAGTTGGTAAGTGTCTAAGACCAGATTTGATTTCAGATCTTCCAGACCAAGGTCCAGTTGCTTGCTTAGTCAAGATAGTTTCCCTCCAACACCTGACCTTGCATTTTGTAGATATTTAGTGTTTATTACTGTTTTATAAAAGAGTAGAAGTGATATTTTTAACCTCAGGTCCTCGAGGTTTAACTCTACCAAACAAATTTTCTTCCCTTTCCTTTTCTAATTGTTAATTGTAAAACAAAATTAATCTTTCTTATAATCTGAGATTTCCATCTATTGAGTCATTGACCCTCCTACAGTGTTTTCTGGCCAGCTCTGAGATTGTCTTAACTATGCAGGTTCAATGAAGTAATGAATATAATCATCATTGTGAGTAAATGGGGGTTAGGGATGAGAGTGATGAGAAAGTAGTTTTAATCTGGTATGGGGTCTGACTTATCTAGTTAATTGTCTACAGTGCTCTATAGTAAAACACACTCGCTCATATATCATAAGATCAGTTAAAAACAGCAACATTTGTAAATCCTCTGTTTCTTTACCATTATTTTCTTCAGGTAAAAGATTAATAAGGAAAGTTACCTGATCAATTTTATGAATTTACAGAGTAGTTGAGTTAGTTAGCTTGGCTTCAGATTCTTGAATTTGTTTTCCTATAGAAATGGAAAACAGGATCTTAGGTACCTTGTTGGAAGTACTAAGGACAGCTCCTACTTTAGTCCATTGATGAGGGATACTTTCAAGATGACTTTTCCTGCTTGAACAAGATGGGCTCTGTAATCACCTTTGTTTCTAAATGAGAATTTTCTTTGGGGACTAGGTTTGTTTCCCTTTTCTATTTTCTTCCAGAAAGATCCTAGAAGATCAACAGGTAATGAGGTCTCCCTACTCTCAAGAGCAACAGAAGCATATGTTGAACTAGGTATGCTTTAGTCTAAGAAAAGAGTTCGGATGTTCTAAATTTCTAAGTTCCTTCTCCTTATTTCCCTCTTTACTCAGAGAAGTAAAAATGAATTTTCCAATTCAAGAGACAAAACAAAAGACATGGAATATTACCCTTCTCTTAATAATTGTAGTTGTTCAGATGGTGGGAACTTGTTAGGAATAGTACTTTAAGGCTGAATGCATGGGTCTCTGTGGAGGATTTACTGGTATGTGGTATAACAACTGAATTCTCAAGAGGCAGCATTTCCTAATTTTTAAGTTTGTTTATTAATCAGCTGTTCAAGAAAATTTAAACTAACCTGTAGATTCCCTCCATAATCTGAATGGACATCAAGGAATACAAGCAGGGCAAGAGAGCAACAGGACAGCCAAAGAGAGAGGCAAAAGAGACTGAGTTCCAAGGTGCAGGCCAATATAAAGTTCTTGTAATATCACAACTCAATATCTTTCCAAAACATTTCTGATTGGAAAGTTGTTACTGATAAAGTGGACCTCAAGACCCTGCCTTATTACTTCATCACAGGAAGAGATGAGCCTCAGGGACACCAAGAAGCCCTTTCCTTCTTCCCCCCTCCCCCATGTCTTAGTCATCATGGCTGCCTAGGGCATGGTGGCCAGAGCTTGCTGACTTTACTTAATCTTTCAAATGAGTCAAATGGCTGCTTGGTCCTGCCCCAAATCCTGTTATCCTCAACAAAGATCTCAAGAAAAGGGAGCACCCAAGCCAGTTTCTTATCATGAGGAAGAAACTATTTGTAGCTTCCGCTTAAAATCAGATGGTTTTTCAGCATGGAAGGGGGTTAAAGAGAAAATTATTTCACAAAATATTCCAATTCAATTCATTAATAATTTTCAACAGTGGGAATATTGCTTGTTTAGCAGCCATAAGTTTAGGTTCTTCAGAATGTTATGTATCCCCCAGAGAAGTGATATTGGTGTGGAAGACTTTAAGACCTTGGGGGAAAAATAAAATTCAACAGAGAGGAAGAATAACTATGTTGATTATTTATAGGCTATTATGAGTCTCCCTATATGTCATCTGTATTTACATAAGAATGCTCATGAGTCTTTTGCATTTTATGCATGGTCTCTGAGGGGAAAAAAAAGTCTGTCTTATATCAAGTATTTGAATTGTTACTTACGGTATTTGATGGTATTTACAAGGCCTTCTTGACCCTATACATGGAAGTGTAGGCATGAATTATATTTAGAGACTTTCCCATAGTAAACTCTAGGGAGAAGGATAATGAACCAAATAATTATTTAAGTATTTTTGACCCAGCTCTTAAGCTTAAGTATAGTTCCTGTAAACTTGGAGCTTGGGAATTTGAGCCAGAGGTTCCATCCATGCTACTTCTTCTATACTATAAATAAGAGTTTGCATCTGTAATATACTTTACAGTATACAGAGTGATTTCACTATTTCAGCATTGCTCTATACCTAAATCAATTCTGGATCTCTTTTAACTCAGGAGGCCTGTCATTCTAAACTTCAAAATCATCCAGTGGAAAGTTGGCTGACACCATCAAACCTTCTCGTAAATGTTCATTCATGCATTCTACGTTTCACAGATGAAAATGTACTATCTCACTCTGAGATCCTAATCAATGGTCTGGTCAGTGACATTGCCTACGGATGGCACAGGCAGATTCAGAGAGCACAGGGGCTTCTGCCCACCAGGAGGAAACCAGTGGTTGAAAAAGAAGTTATGAATTCCTTTACCTCTGCTCCAGGGCCTCAGCAGGAACATTTTTCTTTAGTAACTAGCAAAAGCAAAGGCCAGCATGGTTATTCAGTTCAGTGATACTTCCTTTTTCCCCAAGCTAACTCAGCAGGAGCCAGTAGCCTCTTTTCTTGTCATCTACAGAGAAACTGTCAAGTTAAGCCATTCCAGAAGCACATCTTTTACTAAGGAAGCACAAATGAGGAGAAAGGTGAGATTTGAATGTAATTATGTTAAGGATATTAGAGAGAATTCTAGAAGGAATATGGCCATCACCAGTGTCTTTACTTTGAAACTGTGTTCTACTGAAGTCTTCATCAGCATCATTTCAAATATTGAAATGACAAACAAAATGGAGAAGAAAAATTTCTTTAAGTTTTGATTTTCCTTTCAAAACTGGGTTAATTCTCTCCTAAATGAAAGATCATTAAGGTGCCTTATAGTAAATTACTATGCCAAACAGTGATCTAGGTATAAGATATAGGCTCAGAAGCCCACATTTTTTAACGAAGCCCTCTTAATTTATTATCTTCTGAACCATTATATCTGGCTATGCTAATGGTAGGTAGACTAAAATATGGGGCAGCTAGGTGAATCAGTTGATGGAACACTGGGCCTGGAGTCAGAAAGACCTGAGTTCAAATCTGGTTTCATACAATTGCTAGCTGTATGAATCTAAGCCTTAATAAATAAATAAAATATATAAAAAGACCCTATTTGCCTTACTTCATTGGAAAAGGAAATGGCAAACAATTCCAGGATCTTTGCGAAGAGAATTCCATTGGCAGTAAAATACATGAGGTCATGAAGACTTGGATGCAACTAAACAACTGAATAGCAACAACAATAGATAAAATAACTTGTGTTTCAGACATAAAAACTAAGGATTGAAAAACCAACACTCAAGTGATGTTGGACATTTCTCTTCCATTTCTCTTACCAGAGTCTTAACTTTCTTCATTACAAAATTAGGAGATTGCACAATAACAACAGTAATGACCATAAAATCATTGACTTTTCAGATCTGAGACTGAGGCTTAGAGAAATTGACTTGGCCGCTCCAAAGTCATACAAACAGTGAAAGAATCTGGAAAATATTACCAGTCTTCTAAATCTTAATTCAATGTTTTTCATTCTGTACTGTCTTAAGACCCCTAAGGTTAATATTTACCTATATTATCAAAGAGCCCTTAAGAGTTTTGTCTGCACATATTTTATATCTGCTTATATGTATATGTGTGGTTTCTCCTGATAGAATATAATCTCCTTGAGGAAGGGGCCTGTTTCATTTTTGTCTTTGATTTGTCAGTATATATCCCTATACAGAAGCACTTGATAAGTACTTTTTGATTGAGGGATAGCTATGAGACAACCAAGTAGAAATTCTAATAGGAATTTAGAAATCTTAAAATCCACAATTCATCTACCCATTCCCTGCATATTGTCTAAGAATTTATAGTGAGGTCTTCTCAGTTCAGCAGCAGCCCCCTTCTTTCTCCAAAGCATTCAGCTAAAACTCCTGATGACCCAGCAACCATATCAAAGGGACCTGTAGTTGGCATTATTCTTGACAAAACTTACTCTTATTTGGGAGTCTTCCAACATGGGAAAGTAGAGATCATTGCTAATGGCAAAAGAAATAAGATGACCCCAAGCTACATCACCTTCATTGACATAGAATGTTTAATTGGCAAAGATGTGAAGAATCAAATTGCAATGAACCTCAGCCAACAAAAATTTTGACCCCAAATGTCTAAATGGTCACAGATTTGATGATACAATTGTACAGTCAGACAATAGCACATTGAAATACCTTTGACAGTGATGTATGATGCAGGAATGCCTAGTCCAAGTGGAGGACAAAAGGGAGACCCAATGTTTCTATCCAGAGGGAATATCTTCTATGATCTTGACCAAGATGAAAAAAAAAAACTGCTAGAATTACCTTTGGAAGACTGTCACAAATGTTGTCATCCCAGCAACAGTCAACTTTGATAATTCTCAGTGTCAGACCACCAAGGAGTTCAGAATTATCACTGGTCTCAATTTGCTTTGAATGTTCAATGAGCCAACTCCTGCTGCTATTGCTTATGACTTGGAAAAAACGTTGGTGCCAAGAGAAGTTTCATCTTTGATTTTGGAGATGGTATTTTCATTTTTTCCATTCTTGCCTTTGAAAGTGGAATCTTTGAGGGCAACTGGGTGGCTCAGTATATTGAGAGCCAGGTCTAGAGATGGGAGATCTAGGTTCAAATCTGGCCTCAGACACTTCCTATCTGTGTGACCCTGGGCAAGTCACTTGACCTTCATTGTCTAGCCCTTACCACTCTTTTGCCTTGGAGCCAATACCTAATATTGACTTCAAGATGGAAGGTAAGGGTTTAAAAAAAAAGTAGTATCTTTAAAATTAAGTCCACAGGTGGGGACACACACACGGTTGGGTGGGGAGGACTTTGACAACTGCACAGGCAACCATTTAATTACCAAGTTCAAACAAAATTACAAGAAGGATATCAGCGAAAACAAGAGGACTGTCTGCCATCTGCACATTGCTTGTTAATGTGCAAAGTGCACCCTCTCTTCCAAGACCCAGATCAGAACTGAGATTGACTCCTTTTATGAAAATATTGATTTATACTATACCCAAAGGGCACTAAGAGACTGTCTGCCTTTTGATCTAGCCATACCACTGCTGGGTTTATACCCCAAAGAGATCATAGGGAAAAAGACTTGTGCAAAAATGTGTATAGCCACACTCTTTGTGGTGGCAAAAAAATTGGAAAATGAGGGGATGCCCTTTGATTGGGGAATGGTTGAACAAACTGTGGTATCTGTTGGTGATGGAATACTATTGTGCTCAAAGGAATAACGAACTGGAGGAATTCCATGTGAACTGAAATGACCTTCAGAAATTGATGCAGAGTGAAAGGAGCAGAACCAAGAGAACATTGTACACAGAGACTGATACACTGTGGTACAATTGAATGAAATAGACTTCTCTACTAGCAGCAATGCAATGATCCAGGACAAAGCTGAGGGACTTATGAAAAAGAACACTATCCACATCCAGAGAAAGAACTGTGGGAGCAAAAACACAGAAGAAAAACAACTGCTTGATCACATGGGTTGTTGGGGATATGATATACATATTAGTTTCCATATTATTAATATGGAAATAGGTCTTGATCAATGACACATGTAAAACCCAGTGGATTTGAGCATTGGTTATGGGAGTGGGGTTGGGGAGGGGAGGGAAAGAACATGAATCTTGTAGCCATGTCAGAATATTTTAAATTAATTAATTAAATAAAATTTTCCAAGTTCAAAAAAAGAGAAAATACTGATTTCTATGCCTCTATCAGTTGTGCCCATTTTGAAGAACTGAATGCTGACAATTTCTTTGATGGTGCACTGGAACCTGTGGAAAAGGCCCCAAGAGATGCTAAGCTAGATAAATACATCATCTTGGTGGGTGATTTCCACTTAGATACCCCAAATTCAGAAGGTTTTGTAAGGTTTCTTCAATGGCAGGGAGCTCAACAAGAGTATCCTATGGTGCAGCTGTCCAGGCTGCCATCTTGTCTGAAGATAAATTATTTGAGAATGTGCAGGTTTGACTGCTGTTTGGTGTCACTCCTCTTTTCTTTAGAATTAAAACTGTGATAAAGTTATGATATTTCCTATCAAATGTAATGCCCCTTGTAGTGCAGAGGTACAATCAACCCGGCAAAAGGCTAACTGCAGAATTTCTGGCAGTTGAGAGTGTTTGGAACCCTGACTAGCGGCAATTGATCCTGGACGCTTGGTCAGAGCAGAAGGGTCAATTGAGCTCAGTCTTTGGGCTGAAACCTGGCCTTGATTCTGTGCCTTTTCTCCTGAGATTTTGTAGCTTAGCTAATTCCTCTGGATCTCCCTGAGCAATCAAACTTTGAAGACTTAGTTTTCCACATAGTCAAATCTTTTGGTAAATCATTGGTTGAATGATAAAAGAGGGATAAGGAGAGAAAGGAATAATTTCTCTCTGGGTCCTGAGGAGAGTTGGAGGCGTCCATCTTGGAGGAAGTGGTGATCTCTATACTTCCTCTGAGAAGCCCGTCTATTTCACAGACAGGGAAGAGCCTCGGGACTCTTCCTTTGTGAACCTGAGAAACTGACTAGGAAGCCCTCTAGTTAGTTTCAAACCATTTCTGAGTGGCTCCAACCTTTGTCTGTAGAAGTGCCCTTCCTACCTGAAGGGTTCAGCCTGTTTCCCTTCAGTGTCCTCTGTCTCAAGCCTGTGTACCCAGTCTGTGTCTCCCTGTTGCAGCTGCCTGCCCAACTACCTCATCATCTCTTCTGCCACCTCAATCTATTACCTCCACTATTGTACCCTCCTTTCCCATCTACTGAGTTAGGGACCCACAAACCCCATCCACTTGCTTTATTCCCTTATTACACCCCACACCTACAAGTAGATGCAGACCTTTGCCACCTACCTGGTGTACTTATTCAGATTTTTGAAGGTGAGAAAGCAATGACAAATGATAACAACCTGCTTGGCAAGTTTGAGCTCACAGGATTGTCTCCTGCCCCCACAGGTGTTCCTCAGTTTCAGGTGACATTTTATATTGTTACAAATGGCATCCTCAATGTTTATGCTGTGGTTAAGCACATTGGAAAAGAAAATAAGATCATCATCCCCAGGTTGGGAGGTTATCTGAGCAAAAAACACATTGAGCATGTGGTCTGGGAGGCGGAGGAACACAGGAATGAAACTAAGAAACAGAAAGACAAGGTGTCTTCCAAGAATTCCTTGAATCTTATTTGTTCAACTTCAATGAAGGCTACCCTAGAGGATGAGAAATTCCATGACAAAAATAGTGCTGAAGACAAACAGAAGATTCTTCAAAAATGTAATGAAATAACTAACTGACTGGATAAGAATCATACTTTGAGAGAAAATAATCTGAGCATCAGCAGAAAGAATCGAAAAAGTCTACAACCCCATCATTACTAAGCTATATTAGAGAGCAAGAAGTGTGCCAGGAGTTTCCTAGCAGGTGGAGCATCCCTATCTAGAGGTGCTACTTCTAGATTCACCATTGAAGAAGTCAACTAAATTCAAAAGAAGAAAGAGTATACAATACACCTTTCCAAAAAATAAGGAGTCAAATTATAGTGAAAGAAGAAGCAGTTTTTAAAGTATCTTTTAACCTACTGTATAAATCTGGGCATTTTGAATACTTGAATTTGTTCACAGGGAGAGAAGTCAATAAAATATTGCACTTTGTCAGTCCTATGAATGAGTGGAAATTCAATTCTTGTACTGGATAATAAAGTCTATTTAAAAATAGCCCCATAAAAAGTTGTAGTGCCCTTCAGCAACTACATTATGGAGATGATACCAGAGTAAGAAAGTTTAGAAGCAATATATGCTTCTACTTTACTATCAGAGAATGAGCTCGACACTTGGGAGACTAGCTTCTGAAACAGTAAAAACAATCACAGCTTCATGCCATTGTAGACATGAGAATGAGAAATTTATCACTATCTGCAAATGAAACTCAGCAGCACATTAAAAAGAAATCTTCATTGCCAAGCAAAATACTCTAAATTAATTTGGAAAAATACTTACCATGTCCCTATACATAAATAACTTGGAAATGGTTTAAAAAATGTTCCCACATCCTTATTATCAGTACAACACCAATGATGTCTATGCCAACCCTTTTCCTTTGAATTAGCTAATCTTATAAGAAAAATCATCAGTTCTTTAAAAATAGTTATTAAAATCAAGAAGAAAAGTTTTTCCATTAAATAATTCAGTTGAATTCTCTAATTTATGAGTCAGAAGCCTGACTGAGTAAATGCACAGAGGGAAGTCCTCTGAAGTAGGCGAATTCATCTCCCCCGCACATTCCCCCATTAAACCCTCCCCCCACTCCCCACATATACACATAGGAACAGTGGAGGAAAAATGTTATCCCTTCTATAGCTCTGGAAAACAAGCATTTGCACCCTGAAGAGCCAGAAACGGAAAATTGTCAGTGGGAAATAATGAGCCCAAGAATTGTCTCTTCCTATGGCTACATATGCAATTATCAGGACAGTAAAGATGAAAACATTTTCTTAAATAACTCTGTTCAGCCACTTATGTTGCTCTAGGGTCTTAATGCTTCTAAAGAAAGAACACTTTTATTTCTTTCCTTTATTCTATTGACAGATTGATTTGCCTCTTTTTCCTCCTGTCATCAGCAAACCAGCAAATGTTTTGTTGAGTGCTTACAGTATAAAAAATAATTTCTCAGAGAAAGAGATAGACAAGGCCAGAGAGACAGAAAAAGGGACAGCTAGATAGACATAGAACTGTAAATAGAGATAATCTAGTTCTATAACTAACACTAAAATATACTGCTTCCACTCTGACCATCATCCTCACTTATTCCTCAAAGGAAATTTGAACACTGCCCTATAGACTCAGAGTCTTAAAGGTGAACTTTTTATGTTGACCAAAGCCATCTGCCCACTTTACTTCCTGTCCACTGTTATGAGGAAGATTACTTAGTAATCATTTAGGAGACCTAACAGGAAGGGCTGGAGAATTCCATATGGAATGGGGAAGCAGGAAGTGGCTTGCTCTCGGGGACAGACTCCATGGTGGTTGTGACAAGTTGCAACTGACCCTAGGAGACCTCAGATTTCCAGAGATCCTGAAGGAAGACTGACATCTACTTGTGGGAGATTTTGGTACAGACTATTAATCCCAACCTGAGTTGCAGGTTAACTTGGGCTGGATTAGCTACCAGAATCTACCCACCTGAAGAAGTACAGCTAGTGGTTCTGGTGGAGGATATAGCACTGGAGTGAGTCTGGACTCTGCTGTGAGGATTCCCACTTCAGTCCTGCTATTCTCTGGGCCCTGTCTTGCTTAGGTCTTAGTTGAGTGTAGAAAAGGTCCCTCCCTTGACCCTGTGGTTTGCCCTTAGTCTGAAAGTGTAAAAACCCCTATTCTCATCCTTTACCATAGTTTCCTTAATTAAAATTGTTATAAACTCTTGCCTCTGCTAGTTTCCTTAGGCCTTGCCTAGATGGTGCAGAGTGACAGATAGGGCGACTTCTGTTAACAGATACCTCCTTAGCAGTTAAACCCAGTCTCCCTATTGTTTGGTCCTGCCTTCTGTCATTCCGGTCTCCCTCATACCCCATTGAGCCCACAAAATAATATTTTAGTAACTCTCCTGGTTTTCCCCATTATACCACTAGTTCCAAACTATTGCTTCCATGCAAACTCTCTCTCTCTCTCTCTCTCTCTCTCTCTCTCTCTCTCTCTCTCTCCTTTGGTGCTGTATTAGAATGTAAGCATTTGTATTCCTAGCACTGGTCATTGTGCTTGGCACATTTGTATTACTTTAAAAATCTCTTAATATTTAATCATCTCTTTAAAGTATGAGTAGTTATATGGGTATAGGACAGTGTCAGGCCTACAGTCAATAAGGCTCATCTTCATGAATTCAAAGATGGCTTTAGACACATGTAACTGAGCAAGTTAATTAACCCTGTTTTCCTTAGTCTCCTCATCTGTAAAATGATCTGGAAAAGAAAATGGCAAACCATTCAAATATCTTTGCCAAGGAAACTCCAAGTGTTATAAAAAGTTAGACATGACTGAAAAATGACCAAACAGAAAATCTAAGTTATAGAGAGATTGTTGTTTATACGAGTGGAGGAAATAGCCACATAGATGATGTAACAGATCTTTGGTTTAGATATCGGAATTATAGCTACTTAATGATAACAAAGGCTTTTTAAGGCTTTTTTTAAGTTTTTATTCATCATTTTAAGGCTTTCAAAGCATTTTTCACCTAAAACATTTAGACCAAAAATCAATGGCTGGCTAATACTTCAAAAATTGAAGAAGTGGTATTTGAACCCGTGATTTACTAATCCTTGCTATAATCTTTTTTTCACAGTATCGATTTCCCATATGAGTTTCACCTGTGCCTTCCAAAAAGTTTATGATAGGACATCTATCCAATATTCTAGAGCACTTCCTTGCATTGTCTTGATATTTAATGGCTACCAATGAAGCATATTGCTTGTCTATTCATTGTACCTCACTCTTGTGTGGCCAACTCATTTTGGTTTTCCATCATAAATTTCTTATGTGTTGCATCATGAGATTTGCCATTATCCTTTGGGTAATGCTTGATTCAGTTTGAGAAACTGAAGGTTTCCATGATTCGTAACAGTTACAAAACCACTCAAAGAATATTGGTTTTTAGAGAAAGTTATTTTTTCAGGGAGAAGGGCATCAAACAATATTTGCAACTTCCTAAACACAATCCATTCCACTCTTTCTTTTCAGGTCACTATTCTTTTGTAATGGCTATCCAGTAGGCATACGCTAATAAATAGTAAGTTCTATAAATTGCCCATCAAACTGTATGCCATATTCTGGACAATGAACATTATTCATCCATTGAGTTTCTTCTGAGATGATGAATCTCAACTCTTTTCAGTGATTATGGATCTCATTCAGAAGGGTCTGGACTTTTTCAGGACTTAATGCAGTCAGCAGAATGACAATAGCAAATAGGAATGTCTGGGGGAGCTCTTATCTTCATATACTATATGAAATGTATATTCCATGTGGACTATATGTTGGGTCTCCTCGCAGACACTGGTGAACACCTTTGATGAGTATGTGTCTCTGTTGTATATTGTGATGGATAGTAATAATCAGGATCATTGAAGAAGGTTCTTATTTTATTGTGCCTTACTGCATTATTCAGAGACTCTTCAATAGAATATTAGCAATGTTTTTATTTGTTTCTTAAATGAAATATTTTAAAGATAGGCTTACGTTCACCTTTAATTACTGACTTCCTTACATAATAAATGATTCCTAATATCAAAAAAAGTGAAAACCTAGTTTTAAAACAACCCATGTAAGGGGCAGCTGGGTAGCTCAGTGGAGTGAGAGTCAGGCCTAGAGACAGGAGGTCCTAGGTTCAAACCCGGCCTCAGCCACTTTCCAGCTGTGTGACCCTGGGCAA
Organism: Gracilinanus agilis; assembly: GCF_016433145.1. Classification (NCBI taxonomy): domain Eukaryota; kingdom Metazoa; phylum Chordata; class Mammalia; order Didelphimorphia; family Didelphidae; genus Gracilinanus; species Gracilinanus agilis. Next base: position 640,481,811 of record NC_058131.1, read on the forward strand.
GTCACTTGACCCCCATTGCCCACCCTTACCAATCTTCTACCTATGAGACAATACACCGAAGTACAAGGGTTTAAAAAAAAAACAACCCATGTAAAAATAACATTAGAAAGCAGTAGCCACTGACAAGTACTAAATGTTGCATGTGGACAGAAACTGCTCAAGGAGTTAGGAAGAGAAAAAATCAGAATGGGAGAAAGTTCACAATGCAGGTTTCATGGAAGAGGTGAAACATTATCTATGCCTTGAGAAAAGCATAAAGCTAAATGAGATGTAAAGTAAAATAAGGTAGAATGTATATAGCATTTCAGGAAAAGTGGGTAGGACAGTCCAGATTGAGCAAAGAATTTTTGTTATAGACTAGTAGGAGATAAAGTTTGAAAGCTAGGTTATAATGAATTTATGAAAGACTTTAAACAGTAGGCTGAAGAATTTGGATTTTATTTTGTAGGCATCAAGAAGCTATGGAAGGTTTTTGAAGAAGAGACTGTCATGATGAAAATGACATTTCAGGAAGACTGATCTGGCAACAATATTTAGAATAAGTTGTAGGTGAGATAGAGATAAGAGGCATGCATATTGAAGGGCATTACATGAGATGAAAGGAATAGATATGGCAACATTGGAAAGGGATTGATAGATTCAAAAAACATAACGGATAATGGATTTTATACATGTAACAAAGAAGAGAGCAAAATGAAAAGTTTTCAGCCTCAATGATTGGAGAACCATAATATCATGGATGAAATAGAAAAACAAGGAGGGAAAATCTATTTGGTGAAAACAATGAGTTCTTTTGTAGGCATGCTTTGTTATAAAAGGTAATGTTTAGTGTGTAGAGAGAAGGGAAACTCAAGTGGGACACAAACTTGGAAGAAAAACAGGCCAGAAAAAGTTGTTTTTGCAATTATAAAAGGGATTCTTGTAGTCATGAAAGTAGATTGATTTTTCAGTGGTGAAAAGCAGAGGGCCAAGGATTTGGCCTTGTGGAATCCTGCTTTGTTCCCCTTTGAAATGAATGAAAGAAAAGAGGAGGTATAAAGGTCAGACTAATCTTCGACTTTATATCTCTACTGATCAGTCATATTCGCTGAGAGGCAAAAAAGGTTTTGCCCCTAGATATCAATGTAGGTATGGGAAGATAGGAGCAGGGAGTACTTCCCTAAGAGAATGATTGCCAGTCCAAATTTGTTCATTGTGTGTCACTAGAAGTCCTTCTTTCCTCATTTTCTACCAGGATTCCATCACAGTGGTACCCCTTTCTAGGAGTCTGTCTTCTCTCAAACCCTCATATATGTGTGAGTTGGACTTCCCCATCCCCCAGTTATACAAGGATAATTTAGTATTACACAACCTTCCCCACTCTCAAACTGTTTTTGCCTCAGAAGAAAATTATTCCTAATTCAGCTGTGCTTGTGTCATCATCCCTCTAGTTCAGTTGCTTATTATTTCTAACCTCTAATACAGACAGCCAAGGCTTCTAACTGGTTTTCCTTGCCTCCATTCTCTCTCCACTCTAACTCATCAAATTATAATAAAATTCAATAGAAGTCTTTAGGTACTAGCAATAACAATCCCTTTGAGCTTCTCAAAATTCAAGTCTGATCAGGTCATTCTGATCTGCTCTAAAATCTTTAATGAGTCCCAATTGACTATTAAATAAAGTCTAATTCCCTTAGCTTGGCATTCAACTTTTTGGCAATCTATTCCCAACTAATATGGCTCACTATTTTTTTTTACAAAATATCATCTAAAGTCCCTTCCAGATCTAAAATTTGATGATTCCGTGTATGAACTACTATAGCCTCATTGGATTGTTGCCACTAATAGAACATACTTGATTTTTTTTTCTTCTCCATCTTTACTTTTGGTTTCCTCAATTTGCAACCTTTTCCTACTGAAATTTTGACCATTAAAATTTTTTATGAACTTAATCCCTCTTAAAGCTTCATTATACAAAAAGACCATTGTAGAAGAAACTATGAATTTTTGTAATGTAGATTGTTTTAAAAGTATGTTATATTTAATAAGAAGGGAATGAAATTGATATTTATATAATCATCTGAACTTTTTTTATTTTCTTTTGTCAATAAACATTTTTATTGGTTAATAAACATTTGTTAAGTGCCTACTATATGCCAGGTACTGTGCTAAGTGCTAGAAATACAAACATGGGGGGAAACAAAAGAAAGACACTTCCTGCCTTCAAGAAATTTCCATCAAATGGGAGAAGGCAATGCTGAAGAAAAGGAAACTTAAAAGAGTGTGGACAACTCATGAACACTGTGGAGAAGTCAGAGAAGTTCCAAAGAAGTGTATTCAGGAGGGAAATGATGATGTGAAACCCAGTAGAATTACGGATGGGCTATGGGAGCAGGGTGGGAGGTGGGAAGGGAAAGAACATGAATCTTGTAACCATGGAAAATTTTTCTTAACTAATCAATAAAAATAAATTTAAAAATAATAATAAAAATAATTTTAAAAAAGGAGAGAAATGATTAGATGTGCTACCGAGGAGAAATATTGATAAAAGCATGGATACTCTTTATTATAGGATAAATTCCCTCAGAGATGGATTAATAGAATATCATTGTTCTGCATGTCACAGTTTGGAAATTCATCTTTATTCATTTTTTTCCATTTGAGTTACGAAATGAACATCTATCCAGATTATCCTTGAAAATATGAGATGAGAAAAAGCGAGGTTTCATGAATGATTTTCTACACTGCATATTAACAGCCACAGTATTGATTGAAACTACAGAAAATACAAGATCTGCTATTCTTATTGTTTATTGAGTATAAAAAAACATTTACATTAGTATAACAAGGCAGAGTCTTAAAGTCTCTCCTCCAGAAAGGAGTTTCTCACACACATTGTAAGATCACACAAAATTTCTTGTTAGATGCAATTGCTTCAATTCAACAATCTTCTGACTAATAAGACCAATCCAAGATTCTGCAAAGATACATAAGCTCAACCGTTGTTTACCAATGTTACTGAGTTTATCTGGGAAGGCATCTAAATGGAAGTGATTCCCTAAATTGTGAAGTTTCCAGATTCTCTTTTTTGGATTAGACATTGTGGTGACCATACAAGTCCGAGAACCCTACTTAGCTCTCCTGTGTTAAAATCTATGAGCACTCAAAATAAATGTACTGTATATAGCATATGCTCTTTTTAAAAAAATAACATTTTATTTTCCCCCTATCACATGTAAAAACAATTTTAAACATTACATTATTTTTTAATAGAAACCCATGCCTTCTGTCTTAGAATCAATATGGTTGATTCCAAGGTGGAAGAGCATTAAGGGCTCTTAAGTCAGTTAAGTGACTTCTCCATGGTCACATAGCAAGGAACTCTAAGATCAGATTTGAACCCAGGACCTTCCATTTGTAGGTCTGGCTCTAAACCCACTGAGTTACCTCACTGTCTCCGTCCTTAATTCTAACCCTATGTTTTGTCTTAGAATTGATATTAAGTGTTGGTTGTAAGGCAGAAGAGTGGTAAGGTCTAGGTAGTTGGGGTTAAGTGACTTGCCCAAGATCATATAGCTAGAAGTGTCTGAGGTCAGGTTTGAACCCATGGCCTTCTGTCCTCAGGCAGGCCCTGCTCTCTATCCACTGAGTCACCTAGCTACCCTACATTTTTTTTGTTTTGAGTTCTAAATTCTCTCTCTTTTGACCTTTCCTTCTTCCTTACCTTCGTTACCTGTCCTCAGACATTAAGTAATCTGATATAGATTTTACATGTAGAAATCATATAGCAAATATTCTATTTGTGTAAATTTTTAATTAAAAAATTGTATTCTAACCAACTTTATTTTAATCATATTTTTATTTCATTACTTACCAATTACACTTAAATTTTTTTCATATTTATTTTTTTTAATTTTGAGATTCAAAGTCTTTTCCTCCCACCTACCTCTCCCCAATCCATTGAGAAGGTAAGCAATATGATATCAATTATATAGGTGAACTCATGCAAAGCATATCTTCATATTATCCATGTTGTAAAAATATACACACCCAAAAGCAAGAAAAATAGAATGAAAAAAAATGCTTCAATTTGTCCTAAGGTGAACAGTTCTCTCTCTCTGGAGGTGGATAGCATTTTTCATCATGAGAGCTTTTGAATTGTCTTGGATTATTGTCTTGAGCAGGTCAGCTAAGTCTTTCACAGATGATCACATTATGACATTGGGTGCTACTGTGTATAATGTACTGGTTTTGTTCACTTTACTTTGCATCAGTGCACATAAGTCTTTCTGGATTTTTCTGGATAGATATTATAATTCTGTCATTTGCTAGAGAAGTTCATAAAAGAGATGAATCATTTTTTCTCTTTTTTATTCAGATGGCACACAAGCTCAATAGCTATTATATGTCATCTGTCACCCTTCCCCTTTCAGAGCTGGGAAGGTCCTTAGGGACCATCTAGTTCAATCCATATCTGAACAGGAATTCCCTCTTGACATCCCTGTCCAGTGGTAATACAGCATCCACTTGAAGAATTTTATTTCAGAGGAACCCACTGCTTTTCCCTTTACATTTTTAGATAGAGGTAATTGTCAGAAAGATTTTTCTTAACCTCAAGCCTTAAATTACTTTTATGAAATTTCTACTTATTGCTTCTATTTTTCCTCCTTGGGGCCAAGCAAAAACAAAAACAAAAACAATCTAAACTTTCTTCCATATTAACTGTCCTTCAAATACTTGAAGACAGGTACCATATTTCTTTCAAGACTCTTCTTCATCCTCACATCATCCAGTTAGATGTATGTATGACATGAATTCCAGACCCTTTACTATTCTATTAACCCTCTTTGGTTGTGATACTATTAATGTCATTTCTAAATTGTAACAACCAGAAATGAACCAATAACTGCAAAATCTTGAGTTTTTACATGTATCACAATTTCCAAAGTCACTTCATATATATTGCATTAGAAGCTTTTATTTAATTTATGTCTTAGACATGTTAACTACCCTCCCCAACCTATCACTTAGTAAACATCTCTAGAATCAAGCACATGACTAATAATTATTTTCTTTTCATTTCTCCTCTCTGAATCTCCTTATTCTTTCCTTATAGTGTGTAGTCCTCTGATTTCATATTAAATATAAGTATCATATATTTTTATTGTCCATTTTGCCTTACATGTGTGTAAATCAAATTAACCCTTCAAGACTTACCTCAATTCCTATTTTTATTTCCCCTGTGAATCCTTTCTCCAATTTCATACATTCCATAAGCTTTATTAAATGTCATGCCTTAGAGCATAACAACTGAATCTTTAAGAAGAAATACAAGACATGAGATTCAAATGTATTTATAAGTTCAAATTCAGAATAAAGTTATATGTTATTTGGAAATGAGCACTATATTTGGAATCAGGGATCCACGGTTCAAATCCCAGCTATGCCACTTAGGACCTCATTAAACCTGTCTAAACCTCAGTTTCCTCATCTGTAAAATGAGCAGAATCTTCCTGCCCTTTCCCTTTGTCTTAGTCATAGGAAGAACTTTCAATGATTATTTTTCCATATAGCGTTGCCCAATCTAAAATGGGGTCCCTTTTATAAACTTTTTAAAAAATTTGAACAGGAAAAATGTGGAACAATGGAGTCATTTAGATCTGGAATAAATATTTTAGGACAGGGAAAGATAATCAGAAAAATGGTAAACTACCAGTATCACTGTCATGGCCATATCTTTTGAGAGTAATCTAGTTACCTGACAATTACTAGGAAATAACACAGCCTACATTAACACCACTCTTCTCAAACTCATTAGCCACCAAGCTATCCAATTTCAGTTGTGCTAATACCCTGACCTTCAGCAATCCTACACAATATTCTAGTTAATTAGCCTTCTCTTTATAAATAGAGTAGGACCTTGATTTATGTTACCAATGTGTTACAAGACCCATTGCATAAATTGAAAATCACACATATTAGTGAGCCCCATTATTTAATAAGTATTTCTTATACAAGTATATCTAGGCACTTTACAACTTTTCTTAGGTTTATCAAAAATCCCAGTTTCACTACTTTTGTATTTTGGGGCCATCACTAATAAATAAATGGCCTTAATGAAGCGAAGAGAAGCAACTTTCTAGCATGGACACAACTTGTTGCAAGCGAGAACTCCAGACAAAGGCTGATGTGAGAGCTAATATTTGTGGCAAAACAATGTAATGATTCACACTAATACTTCTCCAAGTGAGAATGAGCATAATTGGGTGAACTGCTTTGAGACTTTATGGGGCTTAGGAAAAGAGCATGGATTAGCTTTTAATTAAAATTTTTTACTTTATGAATTTTTCTGCCTTTATTTTCTGGGTGTGGATTGCCCATCATATATACTCGAATTCATGTGTAAGTTCATATGAGATCCTATGGCTGATGTCCTGGGAATCTGGATGGCCTCCAGGTAAAGTTAGAAGCAATAGTGTTTTTCTTAGCATTGTTAGAAGCTGGAAAGTCTGGGACATTGCAGATTTTCCAGGAAAAAACATTGAATCATATTATATTTGCAACTTAAAAGACTATAGGATAAAATGGATAGGGTCCTGGACTACAAGTCAAGAAGACCCAAGTGTGAATTCTGCTTTGGACACTTTCTATTTACGTGGCCCTGGAAGATTGCAATCATTCTTAACTTCAGTTTCCTCATCATAAAGTTGGGATGATATACACCTGCCTTACAGGGATCTAATGAGAAAATATATTAAAATCACTTTTTTAACCTTACAGCATCATATAAATGTTAGCTGTTGGTATTGTTAAGTCTATTGGAACAGGAAGGGAACTTAGAGATAAAATCATTTTTTCCCTCATTTTACAGAGGAAGAAACTGAAGCTCAGAGATAAGATGACTTGCATAAAAACACAGATTCAGGATTAGAATTTAGGTCTCTTCACTCCTATTATAGTCTCTGATTCATAGAATCTTTCTCAAGGCTTCCATGACATGAAGACAAAGAATAGAAGAGTAAATAGGAAACTTCATACTTAAAAGCACATTAAAAGATGAAACTCTTTATTTTGAATTACCCACTTTGTAAAAGGATATTGAAGCTTGACTATAAAACCTGAGGACAACATTTTCAAAAATGCGCTTGAATCAAATCCTTATTTGCTCCACACAAGTCCACATACCTAACTATTCTTGACTCCTGAATAATACAAGAATTTGGCCAAATAGCAATACCCTCAGCAAGAGAGAGAAAATCTCCTCCTTAGAACAGTGGACAGGGAATATAGAATTTTTTACCACTATAATTTGATTTACAGGAAAGGCCCCTGAGGATTGATTCTACTTCTAACTGTAAGAGCAGACATTCCTGTCTCCAAAAGCTAATATTCCTGAGTGCATCTGGCCACACACAAAAAGCCCAGGGAAGCTGTGATTGTGTAACTAACCTCATATCTGGCCATTTCATCACAGGAGAAAGTATTAGATTTGTTTTTTACAGGCTGGGATCCAATGACTTCTTGAGATCTGCCTTCAGAAAACAAAAACAAACAAAAAACAAAAAACCAAAGCAAATCCAAAGTAGGCTGAAATGCAATAGGAGCCCTCAGGCCACAACAGTGATGGCTCCTTATTAAACTCAAAATATAATACCAATAAAGCCCTCACAGTGCCAGTGGAAGGAGGAAAGCAAGTTAGTTTTCCTCATCCTCTCTTGGCCAGTCAACTTGCTAGTCTTTGAATGTCCATTGCTTCCAAGTGAATATTAGGATCTGAGGGCTCAGACCTTTAGGAAAACAAAGGGGTGATAGGTCAGGTACTGCAACTGATTCAGCAGTGGTCAGTGACTGGGGAGAGAGACTACAAGGAAGCCAAAAGAGGCATGATTAGTTAGGATGAGAACAAGAATAAAACTGCTGAATGGGGTCAGTATCCAAAATGTTGCTTTTCAGAGGCCACTTGATACCTGAGTAGTGGCAAAGGGTGTCAGCAAGGCCAACAATGTCATCTGCTAAGACTCTGAAGAATATATTTTTCCTTTCTAGAAAAGTGAAGAAATGGGGGTGGGTGGGGAGCCAGGTGGCTCAGTGGATTGAGACAGGAAGTCCTGGCTTCAAGTCTGGCCTCAGACACTTCCTAGCTGTGTGACCCTGGGCAAGTCACTTAACCCCCATTGGCTGGCCTTGACCACTTTTCCAAAGGTAAGGATTTTTAAGAAAATAGAAAAGTGAAAAATCACAGAGCCATGGGATAGACTATGACCAGTACAACATCCAGTAATGCTACCTCTCCCCTTTTATCTACTCAAGCCATTCTTTTTTAGGTAGGATCCACCTACTTAAGTCATTGTCAAAAGGAGAATTTAGTTCCATCCAACTGAATCCAATTTAATTCATTACCTTACAGATGCACTGTGGTACAGCAGAAAGAGAGATCTGGAGTCAGAGGACATTGGTTTGAATCTTGGTACTATCTCTGAATAACTGAATGTTGTGTTTTAAGGGCAAGACACTTTCCTTTTTTGGCCTCAGTTCTAATGTGTAGAAGAAAGTGGTAGGACAAAGTGGCTTCTGTAATATATAATCTTTCCAGGGGCAAGTTGGCAGTTTGCCCTAGTTAGAATATAGAACTTGGCATGAGCCAAGGGGCAGATGGCACCTGGCAGTTGGAGCCAGGGTATATAAGAGCTTGCAGATCCCTGGCTGGGGCACTTCTCATTTTTCCTTCTACCTGTTGGGATTTCTGAGACCCAGGAAAGTGGGAGCAGGAATGTGGGAATTAGTTTCTTAGGCTAGGTAGGATTAAAGTATCACTGCAGGCCACAAATAGAAATATCATCTGATTCACCAACTATTCCTTTCCAAAAGATTAGTTTATTTTCCAACAAAAGAGACCATTTTATTTTCTGACTCAGGGCTGGTCCCTTGGGTCAGCTGAAGAGCATTCCAAGAAGTCTTTCAACACCTTAAACTTAGATTTAAGAATGAAACTGTTAGTTAGTTCTTGGTTTTACCTAACCCTCTTTCCAATACCCTTATACCTATACTCATTTATCAACAAACCCCTTGACTTTAATCTAAGAACTTTGTGGTCATTTGTCTACCCCATCTAAGGCCAAGCAGTGACAGCTCCTGAAGATTCTGAAAAGCTGCAGCAGAGATAAACCCCATTACTGTGGACAGGAAGTGCCATATTTCCCTTCCTGTCTCACTTCTAGAAACACCAATAGGGGGTCACTTCCACATCAGGACTGGAGCTGTAGAACAATCACCTTAAAGGAGCTCAGTGCCTAGCAAGAGAGAGTTTCACCTGTCTTTCTCCTAGCCTGGGGCTGAATCCTTGATTCATTCATATTCAGTTTCAAGACCACCCCTGGTACAGGATCAATACCATCCTCTCTATAGCTAGCTCCTCCTGCTATTATTCTTACTAGCTACAGCTCCATATTCATTACACTTCTAAGACCTTTCCCATCTATAAATCTATGAAACTAATTCTAGTCAAAGAATATTTAATAAATGCTTGCTCAATTCTAAACATGGTACTGATTTCTGGGGATACAGAATGGGAAAAAATGACACTATTCCTTACTTCAAGGAGTTCATAATTGAATAAGTGGAACAAGATATTAGCACAAGTAGATATGATAGAAGGAAGACTATGTTAAGGGTAATGTGTCATTTGAAATTGTTCTAAGCCCTGGAAGACTACAACTCCCAGGGCTCTCTGCTACAGCTTCCCCCAACAACTCCCGCTTCCTTTGTAGCAGATGTCAGAGAAAGTATAGAAGAGAAAGTTTGGCGCCTTTTCTCTCTCTATACCCGGAGCTCTCTCTACTCTGGAGGGTCTGCTCGGGAGCCCGGAGGCTCTCCTATCCTGAGCTCTCTCTTGGCACCTTTTTCCCTTGCTATCTACCTCCTAGTTTTTCCTAGACCTTCCCTTTTGTAATCAAAATAAAAACTAGCTCTTCTAACCCTAAGTTGCTCTCTGATCTTTTATTTGAGCCCCTGGAGGGCTCTGGTCAATTTTCCCCTTCCCGGACTGGGACACTACCTTCCTTTCCCTTCCTCTACTTTCCTCTCTCCTTTCTCCCATTCCTCCAATCCTACTACCTTCATCCCTTCACCCCCTCACAGTAAAGAAGTATAGACAAACTGTTATAAGAAGGAAGAGATTTCTTTTAACTTGGGGTGAAAGTGAGGGTCAGAATTAGGTAAGACTTCATGAAAGAGATGCTACCTGGGCCCTAAAGAAAGAATATTTCAAAAGACAAATGTTAGTGTACTATTTCAGGCATGAGAGAACACTTTGGGAATATGAAGGGATAAAGGGGAGAAGAAATAAAGGCCAAGAAGGGCAGGAAGGTGAAATAATATTAGAAAAATAGGGTGGAGCTAGGTTGTGGAGAAATTTTAATGCTACATTTTTTTTTTCATAAAAGGAAAAGGATTATTTAGGGTTTGGGGATATTTACTTGAATGGAGATATTCAATTCAAATTCCCATATGTGGCAAAATCTGAACTACATGCTAGAATTCTATTTATTTAAAAGTTATATTTATAGGTTTTGCTTTTACACTACATTGATAGGTAGATTATCCCTCTCCTTCCCTGACAAGTCTATTATAACAAAACAAAATATATAAGTAAAGCTGCATACAACATTTTGCATGTGTAGCAACCCCATCTCTATTTTAAAAAATAACAGAAATGTTTATCTCTCATTTCCGATCCAATTAAAAAAAGAAATAAAACAAAAATTCTTTGTAACAATATATATTGTAAATCAAAACAAATTCCTTCATTGGCTATATGATTTAGATATCTATATCATATATACATAATAAATTACATGTAATATAATATGCATATGATAGCACAATATATTATTATATTAATCATATGTTGCATTGTATCATATATAACTTACATAACATAAACCATAGCATGGTGTGCCATGACATGACAAAACATAGCAAAATATGATGTGATATAAAATGCAATATAACATAACAAGATGACATATCACACAATACAACATAACATGACATTACCATGAAATTTATAAATAGATGTTTCTTTCTGCACTCTAAATCTATCATTTTTTGTTAGGAGGTGGATAACTTGTTTCATTATCAGCCCTCTGGAATTGTGGCTGTTTATTGTATCGATCACAGTCCTTACAGTTTTTGAAGTCATTTATCTTTACACTAATATTGATATTGAACAAATTGTTCTCTTGTTCCTGTTGATTTCATTCTTTATCATTTTAATAAACTCTTCATAATGTTTATTATAATATTGGGTATTACTGTATACATTTTTCTAGTCCCGTGTTTTTCGTACTTCATATGTTTTCCCATGTCTCTGAAATCTTCGTTCTTCATGTCTTAGAGCACAATCATACTCTACTACATTCATGTAGCACAACTTAGTCAGCCATTCCTCAGTGATGAGTGTGCCTTTATTTACTAGTTTTTGATCACCTTAAAAGAGTTAATATAAATATTTTTATACATACAGAACATTCCTATTTCTTTAGGGTAGAGGACTATCAGTGTTACTCCAAATTGCTTTCCAGAATCATTCTAGATTTGTAGATCCACCATCAGTTTATCGATGTACCTGTTCCCTACAAGTCCTTCAAATATACATTTATCATTTTCCTTTTTTTCATCTTAGTTGACCATCTGGTGGTTATGAGCTGGAATCTCAGAATTGCTTTTATTTGCAATCCTCTAGATAGTAGTCATTTAGAATGTTGGTTTTTTTTCATATAACCATAGACAACCTAGATGTATTCCCTTGAGAATTATCTATTCCTACCCTTAGAATATTTATTAACTGGGAAATGGCTTCAATGAGTTGTTATCCCCACAGTTCAATTCATTGTGTTTAATGCTAGGTACTATATATCTTTGTTTCTGTATGTTGTGATGTTAATTTGTTCCACTACTCAATTGCTCTATTAAAAAAAAAACAACACAAAACTAGTTTTAAAGAATATTTTTGTAGGAGATTACTGTGAAGGGAAACCACCCAAGGTGTCCTTTTGTCCTCTCTATCTCTCTCTTGTCAGCCTGAACTAAGGGAGCTCATTAAAGTTTCTTGCTAAGGAAAGGAAACACTGTTTTTTTTTACTTTTCTTCCTTTGCTGATTTGCCTGGTGGTATATTAGAGCTTGTAGCACAAAGGCCAGCATGAAAAGTAGAAGTAAAGGCTTGTCCTAATTAAAGGAAACCATGGCTTGTTTATTCCCTCTCTTCTTTATCACTACAAGACAGCTATACTTCCTGTCCATTTCTCTAAAAATTGTTAGAAAAAAATTTGTCTTCCAAGAATAACTCATTAATACCAGGGAGAAAAAGCTAGAAAGAAATCATAAAAGAATCTTATAGCTCCAATTACCACCTCCTCACTAACCTGAACTGTATGCAACTTCAGAGCCAAACTTTTAGCCATAAGTCAGTGATGAGTTCTGGTATCAAAGATGGAAGAGCTAGCTTCAATTTGTGTTTCTGCCCATTACTAGCTATGTAGCCCTAGATAAGTCTTACAACCTTCCTGAGATTTAGACTCCTGATTTTAAAAAGTAAGATAATAATCCTTTAATGATCTGTCTTGCAGGGACATTAGCAAGAAGGTATTTTGAAACCCTTGAAGTACTTATATGCATGTTATTTTTTTGATGCCTAGGTCTTAGATACAAATCTTGATTTTTTTTGTTTGTTTTTCATTTTGTTTTAAGGCTACAGATTAGTAGTATGATTGAAAGAAGATTTATTAGAAAGCATGCCACTGGAAATATTTCCCCATCCTCAAATTCTCTATTCATCCTCATATAAAATAACTTACTATAATTTATTCTTTATTTGCTAACAAAGAATATCAAAGCAAGGCCATCCTAGAGTCTTGGAATATCGGAGCAAAAAAGACAATTAGGCCAATCCCTTCATTTTATACCTGTGAAACCTACCAAGAAAAGAAATCTTCATCTATATTGGAGGTATCATCGTTTGTGCTGGGGATTTGACGTTCTCAGTCTAACAGCACCATTTTGCATTAGGAGACCCTTTATAAGCCTCAAATGTGTGGCATTACCTTTCATATGGAGCAAGTTGAGATTTTGAAACTTAGTTCTTCTGAGAGAGGAAAGAAAGACTTCTGACTTTTGTATTCCTTTGTATTTTTGTTTGTTTGTTTCTGCTCTCTTTTTTTTCTTAATACTGCCCATTCTAGGACTCTCCCATAAAAGACTTGAGACTGAGCTATTTTGAACAAAGATCAGTATCAATACTATGCTGTGAGTTATTAGAAATCTTGAGCCCCTTGACTTTCATAAAGTTACATATCCCTGGCACCCACCTCTACCCTCTCCCCTATTCCTATAAATCCCCATATTTTTATATAAAGGAATATTCTTGGCATGTTTGTTCTCTTCCTCTAGAGAGGATAAGCTATTCCTATCCATGCTGGTGAGAACTCTCTGTCAGGTACTAAGAATGACAACTATTTCCAGCTTTACTGAAAAGTCCCCTCCTACAGATGGTCTGGCTACCCACAGCCAGATGGGTTTAAAGATACCTGGAGATTATGGCTTTCTGCAGAGACAGGAATAGGTCATTTTTACACCTGACTGTACCCATTAAGACTACCTCACACTAGGGGTAGCCCTCCTCCAATCCTCTTACCTTATGATGGGAGAATTTTTTCCAGTTGGGTACATATCGAGGGACACAGGTTAGGAATAACTGTCTATTGAGTCCTTGGTGAAGGAGGGTGGAGTGGATCATATAGTTCTTTGCTATATCTTATTAACTATGCCAGTTGTTTTAGGCATGCTTCTAAAGCCAATGCCATCTTTGTTTGGGACAAAATGAAGCACCAGTGAGTCATTGAACATTTAACAAAGAAGAAGGTTTTCTTTGTCCTAACACAGTAAGGATATGTAACAAGGATACAGTGGTACCTAGCATGTCTATAAGTGGCCTTCCTTGTCTCCTTTTGGAAATATGTCTGGTCAGTCAGTTATCAGGATACAGTTATTCATGTGGTCCCAGGCTCCTAGCGAGTCTGAGAAGTCACAACTATATGTGGCTGGGACTTTTTTTTATGTTCCTAAACCAGGAAACTGCATCAGAGAAGCTGGGGCCAGTCAGGCTGTACAAAGGGAAGAAATTGTGTCAGGGTCATAGATGCTGTGTCAGGAAACCCCTGGTCCTATATCCTGCAGCCTCTCCATATCAACCTGGATTCATCTGGGTGTGATTGTGAAAAAAATATGGTAAATTAATTTATACTAAGCTATTAAACTTACCTTTGGGGAGTATTCTAGGTATTTTTAAAGTTCAAAAAGAAGAGAAATAAGACAGTACCTTTAGTGGTTCCCAAACTTTTTTGGCCTACCGCCCCATTTCCAGAAAAAAATATTACTTAGCCCCCTGGAAATTAATTTTAAAAAAATTTTAATAGCAATTAATAGGAAAGATAAATGCACCTGTGGCCATCACCACTCCCCTGGATCACTGCAGCACCCACCAGGGGGTGGTGGCACCCACTTTGGGAATCACTGCTTTAAACCAATAAAACGAATCTCTGATGCTGGAATTTCAAGAAAGAATGGATAGTCTACATAGTAGAAGAAGATGTTTTTGACTAAGGTAGGGTTTCTCTTATATTTAAATTCATACTGTGTACTGATTACTTATGAAAATAATTAGCTACATTCCCTGCTTTTTGTTTTCATTGTGTCACAGAAAAGATTTTCTACTATTGATTTTGATATTGATATCAATGCATTTATATCTATTTCTGTCTCTCTAGTATTAGGAATCTATGGAAGAACTAAAGCTATATTACTACTGAGATGCACATTTGTGCACTATTGCCCATCTGCATGATTTGTGAGCTGAATTGTATAGAACTGAGTAGTTGACTGATGGTATAATAGAAACTTAAAACACTTTTTAAGTTCATCTATAAAAGCAGTATACCAATGGTGGAAAAAAATCACAGCAACTGTGATTTTTAATTCAATTAAAACCAATTTATTGAGTACCTAATTGCCCTTACAAACTTTAAAATTACATTGAATGCATGAAACAGTTTGGTAGCTATTGTTAACTTGTAAATAATACAAAACTACCAATTAATCATAAAACCCACCCTTTAATCAGGAATAGGGATAAAGTTCAAATATTTAGTCACTACACAGAATCAAACGTTAAATACCACTCAAAATTAAAAGGCTCTAGGAATCGTATCCCTGGGAGAAGACACCATCCTATTTGCCAACTCCCCTGGGAGAAGACATACTAGATGCTTTCTTCAAAGAGGAAAGGAATCTGGGAGTCCTTATATATTCTGGGTAATTAGGCATGGGAAACCTACAGAGACTAATCACAAACAGGTTTTTAAACCTCTTTGCAACCAGCAGCTAGGGTATGAAGGAGCATCAGCTGTAATAAATCAAAGGCAAAGGTCAAACTAAGAAACTGGGCTTCATGAGAGGAAAACTTTCATCCAATAGAGAAGCCTCCAAAATAAAAAGGTGCTTAACATTCAAACCAAAATAGGGGTACTTGGCACTGCAATTTCTTAAATGTAGGGTAAATTGAGTCATCCAAAAATCCACATTGACATTATATAAGAAGGAGAATTGGTAGATGCCAAAATGAGATGCAGAGATAAGTAGTTCTATAAAGGCTTTGAGAAATGAGAACCCAGTATGTATCATATAACTCCGCCAAGGACGGTCCCAAGCCAGGCTGAAAAAGGAGGAGAGTTGGGCGTGGGGCTAGCAACCTCACCCTGTAAAAAATCTCACTTGCTACAGAAACGGCAACCTCATTAAACCAACAAAACCAACGATCGCCTAGTCTGGAAGATTGCTCTCCAACAGAGTCCATGACGCATGCTGGCGAAAGCCTTTGGGAAGCCAGTTCGTCTGCCGAAAACGAAACAAAGACCGTCAGAATGACATGGGCCCAGCTGGGGGAAGTTGCCCAGAACAGAGTCCATTGGCGTGAGATGGTTGTGGCCCTATGCTCCTCTGGGAGTCAACAGGAATAACTACTACTATGTATCATATGAGTCTTCATGGAAGAAGTGAAATTGTATATGTGTGTGGGGGTTATATACTGACCATAGGTGTACATATGTGTATGAGTGTTTCCTGGGTCTATGGGAAGAACATTTTATTATCATTTTTCTTAATATATTATTTAATTAAATGTCTTTACTTTCAACTAATTTTGCCCTCTTTATTAATTATAAAGCTAAATATTTCAATTAGGTTATGAGTTCTGATTTTGAGTTGTTAATCTGAAATAGATTTGTCTTGAGTACCTATGATAGGAAACATCTGTTACATGTAAGGCACTCTCCTAGGTGGTGAGAGTATTTATTACCAATGGAAGCCATCAAGATCTTCCTCACTATTCCCACCAAAGTACACGATTCATTCTTAGCATCAGTAAAGTTGAATTAGTAAGCAGGGCTGCAAAATGGAGAGTACTGACTAGTAGGATGAAGAATTTAAACTATATATCATAGAGATAATGGGGAAGTAAGGCAGGTTTTGGAACAGGTAAGTAGCACAATGAATATGGTCTTTTAATATAATTAATCTGGAAGTGAGGTTTGATATGGATTTGGAGCAGGAAGAAGTTGCAGGCAGAAGGCAATGAGAGCTATTCAAGTATGAAGTGACACACAGGGATGTAGTAATAAGAATGGTGAAAATAGAATGGATATGGTCAACTTTAAAAAGAATTGTCAGAACTCAGTGATGGACTGAGTGTATAGAATCAATGGAGGCTGAGTCAAAGACAACTTTTGCTATTCTGGGGCTTCCTTTCTCAGATATAATTGTCCTGGTGAATAGTGTAACAAGATGTTCTGGAATGTGCACTTAAAAGAACATCTGATTTTATTAAAAGAATTTCAAAAGAAGGGTTCTAGAATAACTCTTCAGTGCCTGTTTGGAAAGACTAAAATATCAGAACCCCCAATAAAATGGGGGCAGTCTTCCAAAATCCATTTAATCATTCTCCATTGCTTACTTTGTCAACAATTAATATTTTCATTTCCTTACTTAGTGTTGAGCTATTTCTCTGACATGATTTCTGAGCTTATGTCTAAAGGAATCTTTACTTCTAGTGTCTAATGAGTCTGCAGTTATAATCAAAACCCTACCTCTCTTCGTATTGAATGTTTTTCTTTGATGTTTGGAGAAAATGTTAATTAACAAATTAGGAATGTCTTTCATGCATTTTGCTTGTGAATCCAAACAGTATAATCTCTGTTCATTAGGAGCACTTTACGTGAATCACTGTAGTAGTAATAGGTTGCTTTGAGAGATGTTACCCAAAATAATGCTGCTGTCCTCAAAAGTATTGCTTTTGTTTCCCTGGAAGGAATTGTGTGATCTGTGAATCACCGCAGCTGAGCTGCAGCCATTTTGTTGTCATAGCAACCACAGAGTTAGCACTTGAAATGATGGTTGAGGCAATCAGTGTGCTCAGCAAGAGATTCAGGCCAACCTTTCCCAGACTGTGTTTGTTGCCCATATCTGATAGGAGCAGAGTCTTTATACTTTCATTTTCTACTACTTGCAGAAAAGAGAAGAAAAAAATGGTAGCAGTTTATAGTTTACACAGCTCTGTGACATAAGAGAATGGTAGTATTATCTCCATTTTATAGGTGTGGAAGCTGAGGTTCCAAATATAATGTGACTTGTTCAAAGTCACACAACTAGAAATTGAACCCAGGTCTGTTCACTATTTTATGACACTGACACTTAATTCACTATATCATAACAAAGAAACTCAAATTGTTTCAATTCGATATATGAAAGATTTATTGAGTATTCATTGTTTGTTCAGTATTGCAAAGGGTCCTTTAGGAGATACAAAAGAAGCATAATATAACTCTTGATTTCAAGTAGTTTATAAATACATTGTACCCTACCTGCTTACAGCTTTTTTTTGAAGACTAGCAAACAGGAAGCTGATAATGACTAAGCAAAGATGGGCTTTCTTCTCCCTTTTGGGAGCTGTCCTCCCACACAGAATCTGCCCTTTTCTGACCTGAGCCAGGAGTGCATATAATTGGAAGAGGCTATCACTGGCAGACAGCCAAGGCTCAACTTGGCAAGATTTCCTTCTCTAACAGGGTAGGGGAGAAAATCTATGTCTGTCTGTCTGTCTGTCTATCCATCCATCCATCCATCCATCTATCCATCCATCATCTATCCATCCATCTATCCATCCATCCATCCATCCAACTATCCATCCATCCATCCATCCATCATCTATCCATCCATCTATCCATCCATCCATCCATCCATCCATCCATCCATCCATCCATCCAACTATCCATCCATCCATCCATCTATCCATCCATCCATCTATCCATCTATCCATCCATCTACCCATCCATCTATCCATCCATCTATCTATCTATCTATCTATCTATCTATCTATCTATCTATCTATCTATCTATCTATCTATCTATCTATCTTTTGGCCTCTGTGCCTTCTTCCATACTGGCAGTCAAAATGGTCAATCATAAGAGTCATAGGCTATGTAGTATTATTTCAGGTAAAAATGGAAAATACAACCTGTACTTCCAATCCAGAATAACACCTACCCATCATACTTTGAAGCTGAGAGGCTGAGCTGGTCTAGTGAATCAAACATTGAGCCTGGAGTCAGGAAGAGCTGAGTTCAAATCTAGCTCCAATACTTATTATATGGATGGCTGTAGGCAATTCACTTAATCTCAGTTTCCTCAATTGTGAAAAGGGGGTCATAATAGTGTGGATCAAATGATGTAATATTTAAAAGTATTTAGCACAGTGCCTGACACAGAGTAGATGATTAATAAATGTTTTTCCTTTTTCTTTCCCTTAGTAAAGAAAGTTGTGAGACATGAATGTAATAAACTATTATTGAACCATAAAATTGGATATAACAGATAGAAAGAAACATGGGAAGACCTGAATTGCTATACAATGAAGTATGCAGGACCAAGCAAACAATACATGAGGACTCCAACAATGCAAATTGAAAAAAAAAAACAAATCAATCAGAACAGAATGCTCTGAAATGAAAAATGAAATGCAAACTTAGTCCCTGGAAAAAACAACTTTAATGCAAGTTTTTCGAGGTTTTTCTGAAACCATCCTACTTGTCATTTGTTATAATAAATTACTATATATACATTATGATCATATACCATAATTTGTTTAGTTATTACCCAGTTGATAGACATCTCTTCAGCTTCCAATTCTTTGCTAATACAAAAGGAACTGCTATAAATGTTTTTGCACAAATGGATCCTTTCTCTTTTTATTGATCTTTTAAAGATGCAGATCTAGTTGTGGTAGTGCTAGATCAAAGGATATATACAGATTGATAATCCTTTGAGTATAGTTCCAAATTGTTCTCCAGAATGGTTGGATCAGTTGACAACTCTACCAACAGTGTATTAGTGTTCCAATTGTCTCACATCCCCTCCAACATTTATCATTATACTTTTCTCTCATATTAGCTTGATAGGTATTGTAATGCAAAAGTTGCAAGAGAGGTTTTTGCTCTTGCAGGGGGGCCAACTGAAAACTTTTGGCTGTTAAGCCTTAGAATTCTGAGAGAAAGTTCAGTTGGTCCCTGACGCTTGAACAGAGTGGAAGGATCAACTAGAGCTCTATTTTGGCTTTCGGTTTGCTTTGGCCTGTGCCTTGTCTTTGGATAATTTGAATCTAGCTAATTTTTCTGGACCTCTCCCTGACCTTCTCCATATTATTTCCCTGTTTTCCCTGCCTGCTTCCCCAGGGCTCTGGGATGCAGGGTGGCTTTTGGGTTTTTAGTGAAAAGACTTTGTGGGTTTGGTTTTCCCCAATAAGCAAGTAGGACATCCTTGAATTCAAACTATCCCTATAGTATATACCCTCTACCTTAAAAGCAACCAAATCTTCCAAGCCTGAGAGAGCAGGTTTCAGCCTATTTCCCACCAGTGTCCTCTGTCTCTGGCCTGAGTGTCTAGTCTGTGTCAGCTGCCTCTCCTGAATATCTCACCTGTAATACTGCCTTGTCCATTTCTCCCTAAACTCAGCCATCCCTTTCATTCCTCTCCTATTACCTCAATCACCTTTTACCCTCTGTCACTCAGCAAGGGAAGTAGATCACCCCTCAACTTTGGTGTACCCCTTTTTTTATCCATAACAGTATGAAGTGGTACCTCAGAGATGGTGTGACTTGTATTTTTCTAATCAACAGTGATTTAGAACATTATTTATATGACTAAAGATAGCTTTGATTTCTCCATTTAAAAACTACCTATCCATATCCTTTGGTCACCTATCAATTAAAGAATTACTGATGTTCTTATACATTTTGTATAGTTCTCTATAAATTTGAGAAATTTATCCTTTTTCAGAGAAATTTGCTGCAAAAATCTTTTCCTCACTTTCTGTTCCCTTCTGATCTTGATTGTTGAAGTTGGAAGAGTTGATTGTATTATTTGATCATAAATTCTTACTTTATCACATAGATCTGATAGGTAAACTATTCCATGCTCCCCAATTTACTTATGGTATCACCCTGTATGTCTAAATAATGTGAAATGTTGGTCTATATCTAGTTTCTGCCATACCATTGTCCAGTTTTCCCAACAGTTTTTGTTTAATAGTGAATTCTGGTCCCCACAACTGGAATCTTTAGGTTTATTAAACATTAGTTAACTATTGTCATTTACTACTCTATAACATGTACTTAATTGTTTTTTCCAATTGTTTATGTCTGACTTCATTTGTGCGAAAATATTTTGCAATTGTGTTCATGTAGTTCTTGGTTTTTGTTTGTTTGTTTTTTTGGCAGAGACTCTCAGGCATCTTTTATTGTCTAGGCTAGAGTCTAGGATTAATTTTTTTTTTACCCTTGTACTTCGGTGTATTGTCTCATAGGTGGAAGATTGGTAAGGGTGGGCAATGGGGGTCAAGTGACTTGCCCAGGGTCACACAGCTGGGAAGTGGCTGAGGCCAGGTTTGAACCTAGGACCTCCTGTCTCTAGGCCTGACTCTCACTCCACTGAGCTACCCAGCTGCCCCCCTCTAGGATTATTTTTAATGGAATTTCTTTTTCTATCTCTTGATGCTGGATTTTGTTGGTAATATATAGAAATAATAATGATTTGTGTGGGCTTATTTTGTGTACTACAACTTTGCCAAATTCTTTAATTATTTCAACTACATTTTGAGTTGATTTTCTAGGATTCTTTAAGTATACTATCATATTATCTGCAGAGTGATACAGTTTCCTTATTGCCTATTCAAATTTCTTCAATTTCTTTTTCTTCTTTTACTGCTATGACTAACATTTCTAGTACAATATTGAATAATACTGGTGACATTCTTGTTTCACCTCTGATCTTGTGGTGAAGGTTTCTGGGTTCTCTTCATTACAAATAATGCTTGCTGGTGGTTTTAGATAGATGATATATATGGTGTTTTTTTTTTAAACCCTTGTACTTCGGTGTATTGTCTCATAGGTGGAAGATTGGTAAGGGTGGGCAATGGGGGTCAAGTGACTTGCCCAGGGTCACACAGCTGGGAAGTGGCTGAGGTCGGGTTTGAACCTAGGACCTCCTGTCTCTAGGCCTGACTCACACTCCACTGAGCTACCCAGCTGCCCCGATATATATGGTTTTAAGGAAACTTTCATTGATTCTTATGCTCCATAGTGTATTTAATGGGAATAGGTATTGTATTTTATCAAAACCTTTTTTTCTGCATCTATTGAGATAATCATTTGGTTTTTGTAGGTTGTTATTGATATGATCAATTTTACTGATAGCTTTCCTGATACTGAACCAGCTCTGCCTTTCTTTTATAAATCCAAACTGGTTATAGTGTACCATCCTTGTGATATATTGCTATAATATCTTTGCTAGGATTTTATTTTAAAATTTTCCAGCAATATTCATTAAATAAATTGGTCTATAGTTCTCTTTCTCAGTTTTTGCTCTTCCTGATTTAGGTGTCAGCTCCATATTTGTGTCATAAAAGGGATTTAGTAGGATTCATTTTGATATGTTGTCTCATTTAATGAAATTATTGATTGTATGATTTGTTCTTTGACCCACCCATTCTTTAGAATTATAATATTTTATTTCCAATTAATTATTTGTCTTTCCCTTGTCCCTTGCAGTATAATCTGAAAAGGATGAATTTATTATTTTTGCTTTTTTGTATTTGGTTGTAAGGTTTTTATGCCCCAATCTATTGACAGTTTTTGTGTAGTTACCATGTACTACTGAGAAAAAGGTATATTCCTTTTTATTTCCATTCAATTTTATCCAGAGATCTATCATATCTAACTTTTCTAAAATCCTATTTATCTAACTTATTTCTTTATTAATTTTCTTTTGGAATTAGAAAATCAAGGGGTGCTCATTGATTGGGGAATAGCTAAATAAACTGTGGTATATGATGGTGATGGGATATTATTGTGCTGAAAGGAATAATGAACTGGAGGAAATCCATGTGAACTGAAAGGATCTCCAGGAATTGATGCAGAGCAAAAGGAGCAGAACCAGGAGAACCTTGTACACAGAGACTGATAACGTTATGGCACAATCTAATGTAGTAGACTTTTCTACTAGCAGCAATGCATGACCCAGGACAATTCAGAGGAAGTTATGAGAAAGAACACTATTCATATCCAGAGAAAGAACAACTCTGGAAACAGAAATGCAGAAGAAAGACATATGATTGATCACATGGTTCAATTGGAATATGATTAAGGTTTTGATGCTAAAAGATCATTCTACTGCAAATATGAATATCATGGAGATAGGTTTTGAACAATGATATGAGTATAACTCAGTGAAATGCTTGTCAGCTTCGGGAGGGGGAAGAAAGAGTAGGGTGTAGGAATCATGAACCATGCAACTATGGAAAAATATTCTAAATTTAAAAAAAATTTTTGGTTATATTTATCAAGTTCTAAAAGGAGAAAGTTGAGGAATCCCACTAGTATTGTTTTACCTATGCATCATTTAACTTCTACAAAAATATGGATATATATATCAAATTCTGATCCAGCCTCTAACTTTTACTCTGTTTTCTTTTCTACTTTTTTCTAGTATTATTTTTTCTATTATTTTTTTTCATTATTATTTATTTTTATTATTTTTTTCTTTTTTCTTTTTTTATGAGATGAAGATTTATATTACAAATAAACATTATTTATTAATTTTTATTATTTGTTTTTCTATCTTTTTTTTTTGAACTCTTCTAGAAGTTCATTTTGAGCTTTCCTTCTTTTCATATTTTCCTTTGAGTTTTCACATGTTTTAATTTTTGTATTGCTGTTCTCTTATGAACTTGTATTTTTGGTCATTTTGGGTCAGTTTTCATGTTAAAA
Organism: Gracilinanus agilis; assembly: GCF_016433145.1. Lineage (NCBI taxonomy): Eukaryota > Metazoa > Chordata > Mammalia > Didelphimorphia > Didelphidae > Gracilinanus > Gracilinanus agilis. Next base: position 640,505,218 of record NC_058131.1, read on the forward strand.
TATTTTTCTAGCATCAGACTTTTTTCTTTATTTTTTGCTCATTTTAAGATTATTTTCCCCTTAATTTTGTTTTAATTTTCAATTAGGCTGAAGCTTAACTCTATCCTGGGGTGTAAGGTATACTGTCCATGCTTGTATGTTACCTGGAATTAGCTCAATTGTCTCCGTCTTGTATTGAGTACTCTTCAAAAGAAGCCTATTTGTTCTCCTATGTGGGGGTTTGTAGCTATTTGGTTTAATTGGTTCAAGTTGGGTTGTGCCCAACTCCACTGAGGTTGGATCTTGTTAGGCTGCTGGATTGTGCAGGGCCACTTTCTTTCAACTGATGCTTGTTCTATATTGCTTTGGTTTCCTTTCTCACCCTGCTGAGGCTGGGCCAAATCAGTTGTACTTTTTCCTCTTGCAATGTATCATGTCCAAGTTCTGCTTGACACTTGTTTAGCACTCTCTCCTTACACAGAAGTGAGATATAGCCTTCTTGCCTCTTCATACTGTCCTAGACCAGAACACTGATACACCCCTTCTTATGGTGGTTCTACTGCTTCAGTTTCATTTTGTGGTATTTTCATTCTTTTGTGGTTGGAGGGTGGGTTGATGGGCTTTGAATGTTTCTTACTTCTTCATCTTGGCCTGATCTGCTGCTATAGCTCCTGCTCTCATTCCTTACTTTTACTCTTTGTTTTCCCTGCTTCAAAAGTTTTTTCTGTAAACATATTACAGGATTCTGTTTTTTAATCTACTCTGCTATCCATTTCCATTTTATGGATGAAATCATCCCTTTCACATTCACAGTTATGATCACAAACAGGGTATTCTCCTCCATTCTAATTCTTCCCCATTTATTCTCTTTCTCTATCCTTTTACTCTGTCTCTTTACATAAGTGCTTTGCTTCTAACCATCATGTCTCTCAGTTTTCCTTTCTTGTTCCCCTCTTACTTCACTATAGAGTAAGCTAGATTTCTATATCCAGATGAATATGGATGTTATCCCCTGTTTGAACCAATTTCTGATGAGAGTAAGATTCAAGCATTGCCTATTACAACTCTCATCTTCTCCACTGTAACAGTTTTTTTGTGCCTTTTCACATGAAATAATTTACTTCATTCTACCTCTCCCTTCCCTCTTCTCTCAATGCAATCCTTTTTCTTATCATTTTTTAAATTTTCTTGTTTTACTTTTGGCATCATAGTAAATTTATTCCTTCACCCTCTGTCTATGTATCCTCCTTCTAACTGCCCTAATAATGATAATATTCTTAAGAGTTACAAATATTATCTTCTTATGCAGGAGTGTAAACAGCTTAACTTTATTGAATTCCTTGTGATTTCTCTTTTTTTGTTTACCTTTTTATGCTTCTCTGATTCTTCTATTTGAGAGTCAGATTTTCTGTTTATCTCTAGTCTTTTCATCAAGAATGCTTGAAAGTCTTCTATTTTATTAACCCCACTGCCATCCTGCTCCAAAGGATTATATTCATTTCACTGGGTATTTCTTGGTTGTAATCCTAGCTCCTTTGCCTTCTAGAATATTGTATTCCAACCTCCTTCCACCACCAATCCTTTAACAAAGAAGTTGTTAAGTCTTATATAATACTAGTTGTGACTCCACAATATTTGAATTGTTTCTTTCTGACTACTTGCAGCATTTTTGCCTTGGCCTAGAAGTGCTGGAATTTGGCTATAATATTTCTGGAAGTTTTCATTTTGGGATCTCTTTCAGGAGGTGATCAATGATTCTTTCCATTTCTATTTTATCATCTTGATCAAGAACATCAAGGCAGCTTTTCTTGATAATTTCTTGTAATATTATGTCTAGGCTCCTTTTTTATCATGGCTTTTTAATGGTCCAATAATTTTTAAATTATCTCCTCATATCTATTTTTCAGAGCAGTTGTTTCTCCAATGAAATATTTCACATTTTCTTATATTTTTTCATTCTTTTGATTTTGTTTAATATTGAACTTTTTAATACATTGGTTAGTTTTGCTGAAATGTTTTATCATCCCTCTTTTCTTCTTTGGAATAAGAGATGACTCAGGAAAGGAGAATTATATATTTATATCAACTATATTCATAGATGATATCAAAACAAAAGATCAAAAGATATTTAAATAGAAACAAAAGACCAGCCTTTCGTTTTTAAAGATAATACTTCAATGTCATCTCCCTGAAGGCAGGAACTATATTAAGTTTCATTTTTGTTTCCCCAAAACCTACATAGACAGGGAGCACTTAGATTAGTGGCTTCTGGAGAGCAGGGACCATCTTTTACTTTTCTTTGTATCCCTAGAGCTTAACACAGTGCCTGTTATAGAGCAGGTACTGAATAAAATGTTTATTGACTGACCAAAAATATGTGGTTGAATCAAATTAATTAAAATATTCTTAAGAAATTTCTTGATGACCTTAAATTCATACTAGAAAGTAAGTAACTTGATCCTTTCCAGGAAGCAGACTTCCAGAAAGTAAAGAGAAAAGAAGAATCACTGAAGACACTTGATGACTTAAAGGTGAGTAGGAGAAATAGAGAGCAGTGAGAGAAGCTGAGAAATTAGTTGTCTGGATATCTCCTGACAAACTTTGTCCATTTCTGAATTTTAATTCAGACTGATCAGTTGGTCATTTAGGATTCATTAAGTACCTACTATGTGCCAGTCACTGTTCTAAATGCTTTAAGAATCTAATAATCTCTCTGGGAGAAGCAGTGTTGTTGCATGCCTAATATCTCTGGTTAAGTTACGGTTAAGTTAAATGATAGTGTTATACAAAAAGTGGGGCATGGCTGCCTCACACTCATGTTCCATATGTGCTGGGGGTGGATTTAAGCATTCCATGCCCTCAAGACATCTGCTCTACTCTGCCAGTTAAGGAAATGGAAGATTGCTTATGCACAAGCTAAAGAAAAATGTATCAAATGGAAAACGTTTCCAGGAAATCATCACTCTAGGATTGAAAGGGACCTTAGAATTTGCCTAGTCCAATTCCTTCATTTTTAAGGCAAGGAAACTGAGGCTAAGGAAGGCAAAATTATATGCCCAAGGTCACACATAGATAGTTAAAGGCAGAACTGAGTTTGGGACCCTGGTCTCTAGACTCCCATTCCAATATTCTTTCAGCTAAATGATGACTGAATTTTAGCTTTATATACCTCCCCAGTAAGAATGGCCTATGGTTACCCTCCAAGTTTCATAACTTTAAAATGTCTTGAGAAGCATACTGCTATTTTTTTCAATGAATTACCTGTTTAATGGAGCCGGTATAATATCCAATATGCTCCTTGAAGGCAAGGACTAGGAATCTTTTTTCAAAGAATCTTAAAAATGTTGGAATAGAAAAGGACCTGTATTGGGTATATTAAAAATAAGATTTGAACCTAGAAAACTTCCATTGAACTTCAAAGTTCAAATCTTGACCCTGTTGTTAACTTGACCCTGTTGTCAACTTAGTCAAGTCACTTATCTGCAGTTTCAGGTTTTTCATCTATAAAACAAGATGGACTAGATGCCCCATAATATCTTGCTACCTTTATGTTTCATAATTCTTGTGTAATAACATAATGGCCCTGGATTTACTTTGGATACCCCTCTGACCCACACAAACATCCCTGCCATTTAGTCAGAAGATTTATATTCATATCCTACCTCTGATGCATACTAGTTGTATGACTTTATATAAATTCTTCAGCCTCGAGAAGCCTCACACTGCAAAATAGACATAGTAATATTTGAGAGGATCAAAGAGGTGAACATATGCAAGGCCCTTGGAAACTGTGTTTTTTAAATAAATGCTTAATTAAATGATTAAATGTTCCATAAGCTGATAATGCAGTCCATTCCTCTTCAATCAGAGAACAAGGAAATCAAGAGGGGAGGAGGGACTTGCCACAGGGTTATGGAGCTAGTAGATGGATAGCACAGTTGGACTTAAGCCCAGATCTTCTCACTCTTAGTTTAGTTTCTGCTACACCATGTTTCCAAAAAGGTCAATAACTGTGTACTGATTGATTAGTTATTCATGGCTGTGGATTGAGAAAGCTGAGGAACAGAATATAATGTCACAGATAACATCACTATTTTCCTTCTGTGGGTTGTGGAGTCCATACTATTTATTTTCACTTCCACTCCACCCCAACTGGCCCTTGGCAAGACCTCCCTGTGTCTCTCTCTGCTGTTCAGTATTGATTTTTTTTAAACAGCAAGTTTCTAACTTCCCAAATGTGTTTGGTGTGTTTGGAGATTGGTGTAAAATTTTCAATTTGATAGGGCACTGGGGCAAAACTCACTCTTAACACAATCAACATCATATGAGCTTTACTTCCTTGGATAGTCATATTGAAGACTCATTGTGGTCCTGCAATTATTGCTAAGAATTTTCTATCTCTCTTGTTAAGGGCTGTATTTCTAAACCTTTTTACTGTGAAATAAGTAAAGGTTCTCTTAGAATATAAAAAAATGAATCAAGACAGCTTGGTCTAATGTGAAATCACTAGAAACTAGTTTTGGCTTTGTCACTGTGACTTTTGTTTTACTATAATGGCTTTTGATTTACTTGGGGTCTCCTCCCTAACCCATTCCCTCCTTTGTAGATGAAAAGTTAGAAATACTTGGAATTAAAGGACTTTATTTTTTTTAAACCCTTACCTTTTGTCCTGGAGTCAATTGGCTCCAAGGCAGAAGAGTGGTAAGGGTAGGCAATGGGGGTCAAGTGACTTGCCCAGGGTCACACAGATAGGAAGTGTCTGAGGCCAGATTTGAACCTAGGACCTCCCATCTCTAGGCCTGGCTCTCAATCCACTGAACAATCCAGTGCCCCCGAATTAAAGGACTTTAGCTCAACTCCTACTGCTGATACAGGCTAGCTATGTGACTTCATGCAAATTATTCAAACTCTAAAAGCCCAGACTACAAAATAGATATAGTAATATTTGAGAGGATCAAAGAGATGAACCTATGTAAAGTCCTTTGAAAACTTTACATTTTTACCAAAATGTTAATTTAAATTATTCATGAAAAATATTTTGGAATCCCTCCTAGGCCTCAGAGATTCCTCTTATTTTTTGTTTTGTTTTGTTCTTTTTGTTAGGAATTAAAGAGATAGTAGTTGAGGAATGGGATGGGGTGGGTTGGAGTGGAATGGATAGGCCCTGTTTATGTAAAAGGCAATATCAGAGTTATGGGAAACTAAGAACACAACTGGGATTAAAAAAACAAAACAACTCTTTACTTTCTGCCTTAGAATTGTATTGGTTCCAAGATAGAAGAGTGGCAAAGGCTAGGCAATCAGAGTTAAGTGACTTTCCCAGGGTCATATAGCTAGGCAGTGTCTGAGAATAAATTTGAACCCAAGATCTCCCATCTCCAGGCCTGGATCTCCATACAATGAGCCATCTAGGTGCTCCCCAACTGGGAATGTGAAGGTAGGGTGCAATAGTCTGTGATGTGTGTCTGTGTGCATATATGTATAGCTGGCTCCCAGGAATAAAATTGGCAATAAGTGCTCAGCAGTTGATTGCTCTTTTTATTATTTGACTAGATCACCATTTTTTCCCCTCAGCCTCACCACCTATGACCTTGGCAGCAACCTGCAGACAATGCAACATTAGAAGAAAATGTTTAGAAGGTTGCTGTTAAGCTAGAGCAAGCATTGAGCAGCAGTTTCACCTAATTTCTTTTTCCATTTCAATTCAATAAACATTTATTAAGCACCTAAACTCTGGGGATAAAAGTAAAAAAATCAAAAGAAAACTTCTAGTTTCAAGGAGATTACAATTTATTGGGGGAAGACAATACACAAAAGGAAACTAAAAATGGGAGTGGTGGGAGGTACACTAGAGCAACTAGAGTGGGGGCATGATGTTCTGTGAAGTCAAAACCAAGTAGAGCTGCTGATGGAAACCTGAGAGCTACCTGGAAGTAGTTAGAAGTTTTAGAAGGAGCAGCCAGAGAGATGGCAATGAGAGAGCTCCTCCTACTCTGACTTTGAAGTAGGAGTGGAGGACACTTGGAGCACTTCCCAACTAAGCTCTTTTGATGTGGAAAGTTCTGCCTCTAACTCAAGCTGTTATGTATTATTTTTTTCCAGTTTTACATTGTTCCAGTTTTAACATTGTACCTTTTTACTTCTGACTTCATAAACGTGTTTTAATCTACATATAAGAGAGTAGCTCTTCCTTTCACCTTTCTATTTACTTGCAAAATAACACAGGACAATCTCTCTCTCTCTCTCTCTCTCTCTCTCTCTCTCTCTCTCTCTCTCTCTCCCCTCCTCTTCCTCCTCCTCCTCCTCTTCTCTTCTCTTTTCTTCCTTCTCTTCTCTCTCTTTCTCTCTCCCTCTCTTTCCCTCTCCTCATGCATGCATATATTTCACCTAATCAAAAAACTTGGCTATTATCATCTTCACTATAATTCTTTCTGAATCACATTATATCAGAGTTGGAATGGACAAGTATGGCTACTCAGTTTTAGAGTGTTGATATCATAAAACCACATTCATATAAAAGGGAAAACATGTGCCAGGGAATATATTAGAGAGTGCTATTTGACTGTATTAATATCAGTACTAATCCACTTTCCTCCCTAGTCTTTTAACCAATTGATCAAATATTTGTTCTTAGCTTTGTTCAAATACCATAGGTTTAATCAGGAAGAGAATACCTCNTCCCTCCCTCCCTCCTTCCTTCTTTCCTCCCTTCCTCCCTCCCTCCTTGCTTCCTCCCTTCCTCCCTTCCTCTCTTCCTTCCTCCCTTGCTTAGAATATATTACAAATACAGCACTACCCTAAGTGTTTTAGAAATAGAGAGGCAGTCGATTATTAGTGCCCTGGAAGTATTTACATTCCAGGAAAAGGGATGATAGATATTTATTAAACAACTAGATAACATGGTATAGCATATAGGAAAAACAACTACTGTGCATTATTTTAATATCCCCCAGATTTTGCAAAAAGTCCTTCAGGGTAATTGGTGATGTCTATATTCTATGGTAGTTGTGATTTGAATAGAAATGATATTGACAAGCTGTGGGTGAAAATTCAAATTTGAAATTTTTATTTTCAGTTCAGACAAAACCACCAAAAGATGACAGCCTACACACTTATTATGAGTGGAGGATTCAATTAAGTCAGATCAGCCTGAGTGACTGCTGCACTCAACATAAATTTACAAACTTCTCTTAGTGGAGCTTAATTACTCACAAAGTACTCCACACTGTGTAGGAAGGTGAGAACTATTTTTGGATTATATTTCCTTTATAAGAATTTAATGTTATTGAAGTCATCTGACATTACTTGAAGCATTGTCCCAGAACCCTGACCCAAACAAAGGATTTCCAGTTATCTATAGCCTTCTACTGGATTCGTAGTCATCTGAATATCACTATTTTTTTCATGTAATAACAATTGGCATTTATGAAGCATTTCATGGTTACAAAGTGGTGTATATCTTTCACCTAATTTAATTCTCCAAAACATCTTGTGAGGTAGATAGTTCTAGCTAGGGACTGGCAGTCACATCTTACAAATGAGGAAACAAATGCCCAGAGAATTATTTGCTCAAGATCATATAGCTAGCAGCTGGCACAACTAGATTCAACTCAGCTCTTCTGACTCCAGATCTTGAATTCTCTAGAGACAGATATATCAAGAGTGAAGAGGGACAGCTAGGTGGTTCAGTGGGTAGAGAGCCAAGCTTAGAGACAGGAGGTTCTGGGTTCAAGTCTGACCTCAATGGGAGGTCATGGGCTCAAATCTGACTGCAGACACTTTCTATCTGTGTAATCTGGCCAAGTCACTTAAGCTGCATTGCCAAATCCTTACCACTCTTCTGTCTTGGAACTAATATACTTGATTCAGAGAAAGAAGATAAGGCTTTAAAAAAAAAGTGATTGATTGATAGATGGAATGTGCACTAGCACTGTGTTAAATGTTGAGGAATATAAATTAATTGTCCTTTGCCCTCAATAAGTTTACATTCAAGTGGGAAAGGGAGAAAATGCAAAAAGGGTAATTGGAAAGAAAGGAGGAGATAATCAGTAAAGAAGAGTCATGGAAGCCTGGTTCTCCTTGAAAGCTCACTTAATAATAGTCAGGGACTCAGAGTAGAATTCAAGATTTCAGTGTGGGGTGACAAGGGAGGTGATTAGGACTCTGCCCCAGATTTACTAAGTGTCCACCCTATTCCTTCAACAAGCATTTAAATATGTACAATACAAAAGATATTTATATCAAGTGCTGCTAGAAAAGATGAAAAAATAAATAAGGCACAGTCCCTGTCCTCTAGAATGTGGGAGGAAGGGGAGACAAGGAAGGTAAGATGAAGTCCAATAAATATTATACAAATAACCAAATGAGTATCCAATGCTATGAGGTCCCATTAGCGAGGGGCCTCTTTCAGCATTAATAGGACTGAGGATGTTATCATAGAGGACACAATATTCGAACTGAATTGGGGAACACCAGGTAGGACATCAATACTTAGAAAGACAAAGAAGGATTTCCAGCTCTAGGAAGAGAAAATGAAGAAAAGCAGAGCTGGAAAAATAGTGGGCATGCTCTGGGGGACATGGTTAGTCCTGTTAGGCTGTGGCAGGGAGGACCTGAGGTAAGGCTGGGAAGGCAGTTTAGAATCTGGGTTTGGAGAGCCTCAGGGTTTGGCTGTTACTGCTTCAGGCAAGGAGAAACCTTTGAAGATGCTACTAATACTTTTCCTGGGGTTAGCTCTACTCTAAATTGAATTGCTTCTAATACCAAGTGTTCTTAGAAGGGCTGAACACATTTTGAACATAAGAGCACTTTATTTAAACAAAATCATGATTTTTTTTTCATCACAGCCAAACCCCAAATATATAAAATATGCTTTGAAGACTTTGACAATCTCTATTATCTTCAGCAAACAGAGAAATTTTTAATGGTAGGCATTTCTTAGTCAACAAGAATTTTTTGAGAGATTATTATGTGCCAGGAACTATGCTAAGCATTTGCAGGTATGAAAAAGTGAAAATATGATTCCCCACTCACATAGAACTCATTCTAATGGGCATTTTCTTATAATTTTTCTATACAGACAATTCTCTGTTTTTGTAAGTGGACCATTCTGTAGACAAGTATATAAAATGATTTTTTTATATTATGAATTTGCCCCTACCTACTCGCTTCACTTAGCCTTATAGGAAAGGTATACATGAAATAATACCTGTACATGTCATACAATGTGCTAAAATACAGACCTATTAAATACTATACCATAATAAACAGAATTATGAAATGAAAGGTAAAATCAATGATAAAGTATTCATAGTATTGAATAGTAAAGTTAACATAAGTGTGCAGTGTGTTGTCCCTTCCCACCTACTCTATCTAAGCCTTTATTAATGATGGTTGACGGCGCAATTTCTATTTTTTTTTGAGATTGTTAATAATTTTATTTTTTAGAATATTTTTCCATGGTTATATGATTCATGTTCTTTCCCTCCTCACCAAACACCCCCCCCATAGCTGACACAAACAATTCCACTGAACTTTACATGTATCATTGACCAAGACCTATTTCCATATTTTTGATAGTTGCACTGGTGTGATCATTTAGAATCCACATCCCAAATCATATCTCCATCAACCCATATGTTCATGCAGTTGTTTTTCTTCTGTGTTTCTACTCCCACAGTTCTTCCTCTGAGTGTGTATAGCATTCTTTCTCACAAGTCACAATTGTGAGGGATTTGTGAGAAAGAACACAATTTTTAGTTTAAAGAAAGCTATTGAGAGATATTTTGACAATGTCTCTTTTTTTTCTCTCGTATATCTGATGATAGGAAGCAATATTATCATCAACTAGTCTTTGATCTTTAAAAAATGTTGTGGGGCAGCTGGGTAGCTCAGTGGATTGAGAGTCAAGCCTAGAGATGGGAGGTCCTAGGTTCAAATCCAGCCTCAGACACTTCCCAGCTATGTGACCCTGGGCAAGCCATTTGACCCCCATTGCCCACTCTTACCACTCTTCCACAAGGAGCCAATATACAGAAGTTAAGGGTTTAAAAATGTAAAAAAAAATCTTGAAATATTTGGATCCGTATTTTCAATGCAAGAAGAAATTCGCCCAAATGATGAAATATTTCTTCCAATTGAGAACTTTTTTGGTTCAATCTCAATTTATGAATCTTCCCTTTCTTCTTCCCTTCATTTTATAACTTTTCTCCATAAGACTCAATCAACTCCTCTACATCATTCTCATCCACTTCTAGCTCCAATTTTTGTGCTAATTTTATATATAATCTCAATACTTATTTTTTCCAAGGTTTTATCTTTATCAAATCCATGAAAACCAGGATGAGCTTAGGGCACAATCTTTTACAAAAATCTCTTCATGCATGTTTCTGTTGCATCTTCCAGTGCCTTTCAGAATTCTTTATGTAAAGGCAAATTTGTATAATGTAAATTTATGTAGAGTAAGAACCGTCTGTATTTTTTAACCTAATTAAGTTTACTGTAATGAGTTTATTTTAGTCTACTTCACCCTCAAGAGAGATTGGTCATAGAATTCTGGCAGCACAGCATACTTGAAAGTATCTCCAACATGGGATTAAGTTCAGTTTAGAGACCTGAATTATAGTCCTTTGTGACTCTGGGCAATCCTGGGGTGACTTTGGACAAGTCACTATTTCTTTAGGCTTCAATTTTCTCTTTGCCAAGTGATGATAGACTGGGCAACATCTAAGGTTCTTTCCAGGTCTGATGCTCTATGATTTAGGAGTAAATATGTCTCCATTCATTGTCAAAATCATAATACTGCCACAGATTTTCCTCTTTAACCTCCACTGTCAAAATTCCACAAATCTATGTATATCATACTCTTTTTTTTTAAAACCCTTAACTTCTGTGTATTGACTTATAGGTGAAAGAGTGGTAAGGGTAGGCAATGGGGGTCAAGTGACTTGCCCAGGGTCACACAGCTGGGAAGTGTCTGAGGCCGGATTTGAACCTAGGACCTCCTGTCTCTAGGTATCATACTCTTTTTAGCCTAAAAGCTAGTCTTGATGGTTTGCACAGTTGAGAATAGCAGCTATTGTCATCAAAGTTGTGTTAATGATGATTCAGCACTCCTTCAAAATCTTTAAAAAAATTAGTCCATTCAGTTTCACTGAGGGAAAGTAAAACATTTTGTTTTTACTAAATGAAGATATGGCAGGTACCACCCACTTTATTTCCAAATAGATAAGTCTACATATGCTATGCTTCTCTCTCTCAAAATTTAAAAATGCGTACTGGAGGATAGCAATTGCTCAATCAATAAACATTTATTAAGTACTTAATATGTGCCAGGCACTATGCATGCTAAGTGTTAGGAATGCAAAAGAGACAGAAGTAGTCTCTGCTCTCAAGGAGCTTACAATGCAATGAGGAAGACACCAATATTAAGAACTCTTCCAACTTCAACAATCAATGACTTGAATAGTAATCTCTCTATGCCTAAATTCCAGTGTTTTCACCCAAGTCTTCATGTGACCCAGTTTGCATGTCTGATGAGAAAAGATCTGCATGAAAACCAGCTGGGCAGTTTGAAAACACTTTTTCCCCCTTTGATGCCTTTGTTATAGGAGGAAAATACTATCTTCATTATCCTTGCACAAAAGCATTGTCTATAGAAAGGTAGCATAGAAGAAGTTAGGCATGTTTCCAATTCCTAACTAAGTGACTAACAAGCTCTGATTAATTTCCTTGGGGAATCCTAATTTAAAATCCAACATTATTGCACATTTTCAAATAGAATGTTAGAACTGGAAGGCATTAGAGACCACTTAGTTTGTTCTAATTAATTTAAATCTCAGGGAACTGAGGCCAAGAGAGCAATGACTTACTCAAGGACATGCAAATGCTTAATCCCCAGAGATGAGACTCCAATTCTGATCTCTTGATTCAGATGTTCATGATCATTCCACTATACCAAACTGCCTCCTCATAGCCCTATAAATCCTCAAATTTGGCTAATTTTAGTATTAAAAGTTATCCAATTTAAATCTTATCTAGCTGGGAAAAAATATCCCATTTATATCACAGTGTTTATCAAAAATACCCATGTCAATGTTAAATGCTTCTGGGTTTATTTTCTCCCTAAAGTCCCAAAATTGTCCTTCCATCTCTTCATAAATCCTCAGAAGATCTAACTATACAACCAGAGATGTGAACACACCAATTATTGATCACATTCATCTCCTAGAAGGATCCAGAGCTTTCCACATAGCTCAGTCTTTCAAAAAGGTTTCACAATGGAGTCCAGAGGAGAAGTTGCCATTTGGGTTAGCCTGCGTGACTTCAAGATAGAAATCTCATTCCAGGAAATTCATTGCCCCTTTCCTTCTAAGTGACAGCAGTGTAGAAGTAGAGAGACATGCAGATGGTGGAAGTCACAGTTTCTATCTCTCTTGTAGAAAACACTCAGAGGATGTTTCCAGGTCAGGGAAAACTGTCTACTCCATTATGTGGTCTGGCCATAATTCAGTGACTAAAGCTGATCCTAATGCCCAAGTGGTCATTGGTTGGCATGTCTGAGTTGTTTCTGATCTCTCAAAGACAGTAAATTAAATGTATAAGTGATTGTTTTGAAGAATCTTGTCATACCAGGAAGTCAGCTATAATGTTCCTTTCAAAAGAAAGTCAGACTGACAAGCCCTGTATCCAAAATGTCCTTTGAGACCTTCTTTTATAGCTAGTCAGTTAGTTCATGATTTTAGAAGTGATCATACAGCGCCTTCAGGTCAGTGATATTTTGATATAATAACAAAAATAATGGCTTATATTTACATGGAGATTACAGTTTGTATATCATTTCCTCCCCTCAAATAAGGGCAGCTAAGTGGCACAATGGATAGAGAAACAGGTCTGGAGTCAGAAAGACTTATATTTCTTAGTTCAAATCTGTCATTAAACGCTTACTAGCTATGGTGACCCTGGGCAAGTCACTTGCCCTGTTTGCCTCAGTTCCTTATGTGTAAAATGAACTGGAGAAGAAAATGACAAATCACTCTAGTACCTTTGCCAAGAAAACCCCAGATGGGGTCTCAAAGAACTGGATGTGGATGAAATTACTGAACAGTGACAACTATGTGTCAGGTACTCTGCCAAGTATAAAGAATATAAAGAAAAGACAAAAATTAGTCTGTGCCTTTAAGGAGCTCACACTCTGGGAGAGGATACAGCATGGATAGAACCATAGACAAATGAACTATATGCAGGGTAGATTGGAGATAATCAATAGAGAGAAGGCACTAGCAGTAAGAGAGGTAGGGAAAGACTTCTCTTAGGAGGTGAGATGTTGGTTGATTGTTGTCCTTCCTACTCAAAAAGGACCAAAATGACACCACTATATCAAGGCTTATCAGAGTAATATGAGCTCAGAAGACTTTATCACATGTTAGGCATGAATAGTTTTTATGTACAGTTAGAATGGAGATTTCTAAATTTGCCCATCTCACAGATTTTTAAGCTACTGCAATTCTGCTTTGCTCATAGATTACAGCACCTTCTTTGATGTAGTATGCCATTGTTAGCTGGGACATGAAGGAATCTAGAGAAGCCAGGAGGCAAAGATGAGGAAAGACAGTATTTGAGGCTTGGAGAATAGCCCAGCACTTGGAAACTGGAGATACAGGATGCAGATAGCTTGTGAAGGGCTTTGAATGCCAAACTGAGCAATTTTCCACAGGCGGCTTATCCAAGTTCCAGTAACCTCCTGGATTTGGAGGTGCCAAGGAATGTCTTTATCCACTCTGATGCCCAAAGGGAATATTCTATGTCAATGAAGACAGGTCAGTGATTCCACATGCCACTGAGCATTGATCCAAATTCAGGTTACTCAAAGTACTGTTAGATTAGTTTGCTGAGTCACTATCAGTGATCTTTGAAAAGTCATGTAGAAAAGGAGAACTAATAGTGCAATTTTAAGAACAGAGTCTGAAAACTATAAGCCACTGAACCTGATTTTAACTGCTAGCAAAATTCTAAAACATATACACCTAACAACAGAAGCAGTCATCCCAAAGAGATAAAACAAAATCAACAATAAAGACCCAGTATCTTTCATCAAAAAATGGTCAAGTCATGTTAGAAAGTGTTGATTTTCTGTTTTAATAGTTACTAGATTTATAGAACAGATTAATGCTACAATTTTCCAAAATGTTATTTTGGCAAAATCTCTCATTTTAGTACCAAGGAAAGAGGGAGGAAGAGAGAGACAGACAGACAGACAGAGACTGAGAGAGAGAGACAGACAAAGACAGAGACAGAGACAGAAATGGAAAGTAAATAGTAAAGCATTTAGGGTATTCATTGATTGAATGACTAGATACAAAGACTTGTCATTAAGAAATATATGCCAAATTAGAATGAAGTCTTTAGTAGAATGCCCTAAGACTCCATGCTTGGTCTAGCACTGCTTAACATTGTTAGCAATGACTGGGAGGAGATAACTGCAACAATAATGGTAGTAACAAAACATTATATAGTCCTTTAATTTCTACAAAACTTTTTACATGTATTATCTCAATTCATTGCCACACAATTCTGTGAGATAGATGCTATTATTGCCCCTATTTTATAATTGAGGAGAGGCTGATAGATACAGTCATAACCAGGGATGCTGTAAAGTCCCAACGAGATAATTCAAGTAAAGCAAACCTTAAAACACTACTTAAATGTCTGTTGTTGTTGTTATGCTTTATTCACCAGCCCTTCAAACTAGTGATGTCCTCTTTTCCTGACCCTTCTACTATGCTCCTGGTGAGCTCAAGAATTCTTTATAGAGTAATACAGTGGTATGCTGGAAAATATTTAACAAAAGAAGTAAAAACTGCATGCATGTACTTTTAAGTTCAACCTGAATTATTAACACTTTTAGTAGTCTAGACTGGAGAAGTCAAACTCAAATAGAAATGGATCTCTGTGCATCCCTATGCCTTAAAAAACATAAATTAACATTATCTGTGCTGTATTCTTATATATATATATTTGTTGGACAATTCCCAATTACAATTTACCTACAATTTGACATCTCTGAGACAATCCACAAATCAATAAATCAAGATTTGATTTATAGCAATTACCACTTTTAAAGTATAAATGATCACACTGAAAATTTCACAATGTGCTTTTACATGCAGTTAGAATTAGCTCTAGCACAACAACGAATATAGCTTAAATGATTTCCTCAGCTAGTACATGTCTCAATTAGGATTAAAAATGGTGTTTTCCTGACTCTAAAACCAAGCGAAGGTGACATGCTGATGAAATTTGTAGACAACCCCAAACTAGGAGGAATACCTAATATTTTACATGACATGACAGTATCAGTTTCTAAAAGATTCATAACAGGCTAAATCGAATAAGAAGAAATTTAACAGGAAAAATGCAGTCATATTTGGATTTTAAAACCCACTTCATAAATACAAGAGAGGGAACCCATAGCTAAATAGCTCCATATGGGAATAAGGCTAGTAGTAAATTAATGGACTGTAAGTTCAATATGAATAATATAGTCAATAAAATGCAAAATTAGATGGAATTAAAAGAAACTGAGCATCCAGAAAGGAGGACATGATAGCCTCACTGTTCTGTGCCTTGCTTACATCTCTTCTGGAGTTTGGTATTCAGTTCTTGGTGCCATACTTTAAGAAGGTCCTGGATAAACCAGAGAATGTCTACAAGAGGGTAACCAGAGCAGTGAATGGTCTCAAGATCATCCCATAAGAGGACTGGTTGAAGGAATTAGAGATGCTTAATTTAGGTAGAAGACAGAGGTCAGGGAGAGCTAAATTTAAGGACTTCCATGCATAAGAGGGATGAAAACTTGGTCTCAGAAGGCATAACTTGGGGGTAATGAATGTGTATTACAAAAAAATCAAATGTAGGTTTGATGTAAAGGCAAAGCAAAAAAAAAACCCTTCTAATAATGAGAGCTTTCTAAAAGTGGAATAGTCTACTTCAAGAAGGAGGAGATTGCACCTTCCTAAATGTCTTCAGATGAAGCCTGGAAAACCACTTGACAGAATATGGTAGGAACAATTCTTGCCTAGGTAAAGGTTAGATTAGTCAATCAGACTCTTCCAACTAAGGCATCCTATGATTTTGAGTTCAGACAAGGTGTCTTTAGCCAGAATAAAATGTAATCAACATAGGGAAAAGGAGAAAACAATCAGTGGAAGAAGCTTATTTTTTTGTTTGTGTGTTTAGATGCTTCAGAATCTTTTTATTCGTTGTTTTCTCGGCAGATTCTGGAATGGTTTGCCATTTCCTTTTCTAGTTCATTGAAGAGGAAACTGAGGCAATCAGGGTTAAATGATGTGGCCAGGGTCACACAGCAAGGAAACATCTGAGTCCAGATTTGAACTCAGGTCTTTCTGACTCTAGGCCTGGTGTTCTATCCACTGCACCATTTAGCTGCCATTGATGTTACTAATAAAATTCAGCTTGAATTCATTACTTTTCAACACAATTAAACAAACATTAAATGCCTACTAAGGGCCAAGGATTGTACAAAGTGCTAGAGGTGGTGGATAAGAATAAGTTATAACAAAGGCAACAATGAAATAGTCCTTGCCTTCAAGGAGCTTATGTTCTAAGGGGGAGAGGGAAAGAGAATACAAATGAATATAGATAAATAAATTTAAAATACATGCAAAAAAAAAGAAAAGTAATTTAGAATAAGAGGGAGAACACTTGAAACTCAAGGAGAGAGAATCAAGAAAGGCCTGACATAGGCAGTAACCCTCAAGCTGAGTCTTGAAGGGTGCAAGGGATTTTCAGAGGTCAAAATGAGGATGAAAAGCTTTCCATATGTGGGGAACAGCCTAGGAGAAAAGTAGTGTGAGGCTAGATTATGAAGGGTTTAAAATGTCAAATAGAGGATATTGCATTTTATGCTGGAGGCAATAGACAGTTGCTGGAGCTTTGTGAGTAGGGAAGTGACATGGTTAGATCTAGATTTTTGAAGTATTTGTCATATTATGGCATTTAGACCAGAGTGAAGACAGACATAAGGCAGGATGAAGAGGTTAATGCTATAATCTAAAAGGTAATGACAGCCTCAACTAGGGTAGTGGCCCTCCGATTGGAAAGAAAGAGCCGAAAGAGATATTGTGGAAATACAATTAGCAAGATGTGACAATTGGTTGTATATGAAAGATGGGCTAGAGAGAAGAGCCAAGGCTATTTCCAGGGCTAAAATTGGACTCAATTTTAGACGAATAATATGGAACTTCCCAATGCAGGTTTTAAGCAAAAGAAGTAATTTAATGCATAAGGGGATTTATATCTGGCATGGACTATAGATAATGGATTAGTGGAGAGAAATTAGAGACAGGTTAATACTTCAATTACTCATTCAAGAAATATTGATATTCTAGTGGCCTTGTGCTTTTTTTATATTATTGAATCTCATCTAGTTCAAATGGGGTATTTGGGCAATAGATCTTAGGAGACAATGTGGAAACAAATGAAGAGTTCATGGCCACAGACTCTATACTTGGTTTTACAATTGAATTCTTGCTTTAATACTATTTTTAGAGTATTTGTTTATTTATTATATTATTACCTGAATGAGTTCCAGACCTTAACATTACTCAAATGGTTAATCTTATCTATTAATTCCTTTTCTATTCACCTAAAAGCAGGCCCTGATCTTATCATGACCAATGTGTTGACCTCTGGGAGACCCACAATTTTAATTCTTTGAAGATAACTAGATCCCACTGTAAGTAATCCATGACTTATGGCCCTTAAAAGAATACTCATGATATAAAGACCGATCTTTGTTTTAGGGAGAGGCTCAGAGGCATTAAAATCACCAATCAGTTTCTCAAAGGCAAACTAAGAGGCTCTTCTTTCATTCTGTGCTATAGGAAAAAGGAATAAAAGTCAGACCTTTAAAAATCCATCTATGCCAGCTGCAAACTTCATATTTGAAATCCCAGTCACCTGCTGTAGCAGCCTGTATGCTTCCTTTGGAAATTATTGTGAGATTCTTCACAGGGGGTTTAGATTCCCAGGGAAGAATACCCAGCAGGAACAGATGGATGCTACAGCAAAAAGAATACGATTTTCCTAATAGTAATGCTAGAAGCTGGAACCAAACCCGTTCCACTTTTGAGCTTTTCTCTGGCTCAGAGAGTGATTAACAAAATGTGAAGTTTCTACAGAACTCATTCAAGTAACCTACTTAAAATAAACTCCTCTCTCATATGTCACCCTTTATTTATCAGAAGGAAAATGAGATGGACTATACTAGGGATAGTGGTTAAGGTCCATTGTAAGTGATTGAACCAGACTGACTCTCCTGATTAAAGTTCATTTATACAATATGCAGAAAGAGCAGTTCAGGGAAAGACCTGTGCAGATTAGCAGAAGGTGTGAAATTTTAAAATTTACACTTTTTTAGCATATATGTAGATTGGAGTCAGAATAACATATTGGAGTCTACTCTATTGTTTAAGAAATTCACTGGAAACTGAAGGGATGCCTTTCAGTTGGGGAATGACTAAACAACTTGTGGCATATGATTGGGGTGGCGTACTACTGCACTGTAGGAAATGACAAACAAGTTAATTTGTAAAAAAAAATAGAAAAACCTATATGAAATTATTAGGAGTGAAATGAACAGAACCAAGAAGGCGTTATATACAGCAACAGAAATACTATTTGAAGAATACCTTGTGTATGTCCATCTCCAGAGAAAGAACTGATAAATGTTGATCTGAAAATAGAATCAATAGGACCCGATAACAAATTAGATGTAGAATATAAGAGAGAGTAAGGAGTCCAGGATAATAGATAGTTAAACCTGAATAACTTGGAACGAGGTGGTGATTTTGACAGCAAAGAGCAGAGATCTAAGAATTGTCACCATAGAGATGGTAATTAAAAAATCCATGATAGCTGATGAGATCTCTTACTGAGTTCTCAAAGGTAAGTTAAAATATCATTACCTGTAATATGCTTCTTATTTTGAATCTCATCCTTTTTCCCTTAATTTACAGTGATCACAGTCCTCCCCACTTCCTCCCTCATCCCAACTTTCATTGTTCTTGCATTATATTGGTTGTTATCTCCTTATGGGCACAGACAGTGCTCAGGTTATCTTGATATCTTTTTCTCTAATGGAGGATGATTGGGAATACAATCTATTGTGGAAGATAGGAGCAAATCACATCAAGTGCCCATGCAGAGAAGTAGTTCTTAGCAAGGCCAAGGGATGCCTCTCAGTCAGTTTCTAATTAGGTAAGTTATTCACCTAAAAGTAATGGTGAAATCAAGTGTGTGACCATCCAGCCCTTTCTGTGGCTGAGGTAGAGTGAAGGAACTCATCACAGGATTTAAGACTGAGCAAGCACAACATTAGGGAGTTTGTGGTAACATTGATATTTTAATATTGAAGTCCCCTAACATAAGGATAGGAGTTTTGGAGAAAAGAAAGATGTCTGAAGTCCTTGAGAAAGGAGAATGATCTGGGGAAAAGTATACATAGGCTACAATCATTTTAATTGGGTGGAAAATAGCCTTACAGTCATTTTTCTCTATTTCCTCATTCTTATCTCTTCCCTCATACAACCAATTGACAAGTCCTATAAATTCTACCCTGATCACATTTTGTGCACACAACACCTTCTCTCAGCTTATAAGAACACCAACATAATTCAGGTCTCCATCATCTCTCACTTGAACTATTATAGTAGCCTCCTAATTGGTCTTATAAATAAAAAACCAACAAGTCTGTATCGGTACCTACCACATGCCAGGCATGGAATTAGGCATGATATAAATATGATATAAATATAAAAGTGAGCAGACAATTCCTACCTTCAAGCAGCTTATATTCCACCAGGATTTATCTTTGCCATTTCTATTTCCTTTTCTCTTTTCCAATTCCATTTTTATTTTCTCCAATATATGTCTCATATATCTGCCAATGCAATGGTCTCACTCCTTAACTCAAAAAACTTGAGCACCTCTTTTAGGACAAAGTACAATTTTTTCTTTTACTCAGTCATTTAAGGCCCTCTACTATCTGCCTCTAGCTTATCTTTACAATGGTATTTAATGTTACTCTTTCATACACTCTAAAGGTCAACTGACCTGGACTACTGGCTGTTTCTTAAATTCAATTGATTCCATTTCCATTCTTTATACATTTTCATAAATGGTTCCATTCCTGGAATAGGTACCATTCTTATTTGCATATTTCAATTTCTTTCTCTTTCTCATAGGATCAATAAGCAGAACAGCATCCAGGAAGCCTTCACTCTCCCTTCTCACATATTCCCAAAGTATTTTATCTGATTTTTATCTTCAGCCTCATCAGTTTCCCATTCTGTATTATAATTACCTGGGCACATGTCATATCAGTCCGTTAGAACATAAGATCTTTAAGGTTAGGGACAGTTTCCTTTTTGTATTTATACAGGTAGTGTCTTATATTATTACAACTAGGTGGCACAGTGGATAAAGTGCCAGGCCTAGAGTCAAGAAAACTCATCTTCCTGAGTTCAAATCTGGCCTCAGACACTTACTAGCTGTGTGACCCTGGGCAAGTCACTTAACCCTATTTGCCTCAGTATGCTCATCTATCAAAAAAAGGGGGGATAAGGAAATGGCAAACCAATCTAATATCTTTGTCAAAAAAAAAAAAACCAAATGGAGTTTTTCATGAAGAATTGGACATGACTGAAAACTCTAATACTTAATAAATATTTGTTGACTTCATTTGAGGGTGTAATTGAGATCATTTAAAGTGCTTCACATTTAGGCAGGGAATTTGGAATTCAAAATAAAAAACTGAATGGTAAAAATGATTTCATATGTAATTGGGGAAAATAAAATATTTTTAAAGGAGCATATATTTTTTTAAAAAATATTTTAAATTTGTTTTTAATATTCTTTTTGAAAAGAATTGAGTTCTGAATTCTTTCCTTGTTTCCTCTCCATCCAAAGGTAAGAAATGTTATATCAATTGTATGGGTGAAATCATGTAGAACATATTTCCATATTAGCCATGTTGCAGAAAGAGCAAAAAAAAAATAAAATGAGAAAAAATTCTATGCCTTATTCTTCGGGAAGTTGTCTATAAAAATTTAACTTTCCACTTCTATGTTGTTGTTGAATAATCTTTAAAATTTGTCAGATTATTTGTGACCCTATGTGGGGTTTTCTTGGCAAATATCCTGGAGGGGATTGCCATTTCATTCTCTCTTATTTTACAGGTGAAGAACCTGAGGCAAACAGTTAAGTGACTTACCCAGGGTCACACTGCAATTAAGTATTTGAGATCAGATTTGAAATCAAGAAGAGGAGTCTTACTGATTCCAGACCCAATTCTCTAACCATTATACCATCTAGCTACCCATCAAGAATATCCTTGATCTTCTATAGACCTTTCTTAAAAGGAAAAGAAGCAATAGAGATAAGAAATTTTAAATAATAGACATCAGAAAGTAATCATATGAAATGGTAGCTACTAGGTCAACTTTTTGTTAATAATGATAATACCATCTGCAATGTGTCCCATTGTCTTGGTATCATTGTCTTTTGGGCAACCTTGAACATTGTTGCCTCACTGCCTCTAATGCTGCATTGCCTGTATGTGTATTCAAACAAGTCCAGTTTCTCTTTCTGGATGTCACCTTCTTATGTGCCATTTCCATTTCCTTGTAGAACACTCTAGGAACAGAGGTTAGGATCCAAATCTGCGCTGAAATAAACTCTCTAAGACAATTTTAGTTGAGGGGAAAATTAGAATAAAGATAAGAGAATGCCTAGGATACCATCCTATGGGGGAAAGATGGAGACACTTGAAATCACATAATGCCATTGAAATTCTGATGGAGAGACCCCCATCAAGGGATTAGAGGGGGAGTAGGGCTGGGCCAGGCAAGGGTGGGGAAAAGATCACTGTGGAGGGGAGGAAGCAAGCCATCTGGAAGTTTTTATTCTTATACATTAGGCATTAACACAGTTCTTTCTATGTCACTAAAGGAAGGCAAATTTGATCAAAATTGAAATATAAGGGCAGCTGGGTAGCTCAGTGGATTGAGAGCCAGGCCTAGAGACAGGACATCCTGGGTTCAAATCTGGCCTCAGACACTTCCCAGATGTGTGACCCTGGGCAAGTCACTTGACCCCAATTGCCTACCCTTACCACTCTCCCACCTAAGGACTAATACACAGAAGTTAAGGGTTTAAAAATGTAAAAAAAAATTGAAATATAAAAATTTTTAAATGACACAGCCTTTAAATTCATGATTTTATATTTTTGTGCTCTCTAAAATTTCAGCATCTTAGAGCAAATCCTGCTTTCTCCTTCAATGCTATTCCTCACACTCTATTTGGAGTTTTGTATTCCTATTTATTGATTGAGAAAATGCATAATGACAAAAAAGGCAACAGTAGGAGTTGCTCTGGGGTCTCTTCGAAGCCCCACACTTGTACTTAGAAGTTGGGTCCCTAGAGCATGCTAACTACTCCTCTCAGAGTTCTAGGAGTAACCCTTCATGATTGGAGGCTTCTCTAGTACTGTTATACATGAGCTCCATTCAGCGTGTTTCACTCTATATTACTTAACTAGTTAATAGATATTGCTCCCCATATCACTTAGTCAATTAATATCAATTAGTTTTGACAAAGGGATATTTACTAAGAAAATAACTGAAGTATAACAACTGTCCTAAAAGGCAGAACACTTCTCTACCACTTCAGACACTGGAGAAAGTGAGTTCAAATTTAAAGTGTTTCCTACAAAACATTCTCCCCCACCAAGTCCTCTTCTGGATTTGCCACAGCTGATGAATGAGTCATTCCCTTCTTTGCAGGACACGGTGTCTCCTCAGCTTTCAAGACAATTCACTCCTCAACTAGGTCAAGCAGGTCATTCTTCAGGGCTGGCTCCTTATCAGACTTGGCTATTGTGGCTGCAGGGAGACTTTGCTATTGAGTCCTGCTGCTGGGCCTCTCATGTTTCTTCTGATCTTTTGAAGCTCACAAGGTTGTAACAGGGCCAGTCTGTCTCTGATTCTCATTCACCTAGGACAAAGGAAAAATGAATACAAAAGAGACAGAAGAAATAGATGTGACATTCATTAACTGGCACTTGGAAGCTGGATGGGAAAATAAAGCAGCCCTGTGGCTGGTCACAGGTCGGTCATTACTAATTTTTCCTAATGTTCTCTCTTTCCTCACCTGAAATTTTTAGCAGTTCTTTCATATTAGAAAGCCACTAGAGAAAAAAACAGAGTAAATGTGTCTGTTGGAAACTTTTTAAAATATATATTCAGTTCTATCTTGGCAGCTAGTTAAAAGACTTTTAATTGACTACTTGGTAAGATGAAAGGAAACAGAATTATCTGTGTATGTTCTGTTTCCATGAGGGAAAGGACCCTTCCATCATGCATTTCTGGAAGTAGACTCACCAGGTATCCACGTGGATTGATATTAGATAGTGTTGTGAGGAGGATTACTAATAGAGAATATTGCATATGCTTTATTGCCTGGGTTCTCATTGTCCATTTGCTCTGTTATACAGTTACGACTCTGATAGCACTGGGAAGATGTTGGAATGATTTGTAACTTAGAATGCAACTTTCTTTCCAGCATACTAGATAAACTAGCAAAATACCCCTAAAATGGAGTGAAGCAAGACAATGACAAGAAGGGGAAAGCTGAAAGAACCCACCACAATATAATTCTTACTGAAAAAGTAACTGAAGCTGAGATTACTGGCAGTGTCTGCCATTTTTGTCCTTTTTGCTCTCTTTCTGCTATCCCAACCCACCTTCTGGCCAAGGCATTACTATAGCCCTCATGGATGTTGTAATTTTAGGTATTTGATTTTTGGAATTTTCTTCCTTTTAATTTTCGGGGTGGGGATACTTTCTCCTGGAAGAGCTGGGGGTTCCCTTTTTTCTGAGAGTTTATGCTTCCACTAGCAATGTTCATCAAACTGCATGTTGGTCCAGGTAGCCTTGTGTTCATTGTGGTTGCCTCAATTTTAGGAACCTCATTTAAAAAAAAAAACATATATTTTTATTTTTTAACCTATTATATGTATTAACAAATTTCCACACAAGTTTTCCTGAATTACATGACTGAGCTAATCTCCCTCTTTTCCCTTCCCCTCCCAGTGCTGGCAGGCAATTTGATCTGGGTTATATATGTATTATCATGCAAAACATTTCCATATTGTTCATTTTTAAGTGAATAATCTTATAAAACCCAAACCGCAAAACATAAAACCAAATAAACAATTGAAAAATCATGCACTTTCATCTGCATTCTGAATCCAACAGTTTTTTCTCTAGAGGTGGATAATATTCTTTGTTATAAGTCCCTCAGAATGGTCCTGTACCATTGTATTGCTGTTAGTAGCAACGTCTATCACATTTGTTTGTCCCACGATATTGTATTGCTAAGAGAAGCTAAGTCTATGACAACCAATCATTCTACATGTTGCTATTACTGTAAACAATATTTTCCTGGCTCTGCTTATTTCATTCTGCATCAGTCCATGAAGGTCTTTTTAGCTCTTTCTGAAATCATCCTGTTCATCATTTCTGACAGCACAATAGTATTCCATCACAATCATATATCACAATTTAGAAACTTCATTTTTGGAGTAAAACCTTGTCAGGAATCCAAGGGGATCTCTATCACTGAAGTGAATTGTGCCTCAGATCAGTTCCAAGATTCAAGAGGAAGGAAAAGAATTTGCAATGAAGTAGTAGAGCCTCAGGGATGAGAGAGTAGAGGAAGGAGGAAGACCAAAAATGCAGTTTTCAGACAGACAGACAAAGTCAGAGAGGAAGACAGAGAGAGGCAGAGAAAAAACACAAAGGTGTAAAACATTTGCAAAGAAAATATGAAACTTTTAGAAATGGCATGATCATGTACTTAGAAAACTCAAAAGAATCAATGAAGGAACTCTGATGATTAATTAATCACTAGGTTAATAGGACACAAAATAATCCAAAAAATAATCAGTGTTTCCATGTAGTGCTAAATAAAACAAGGAAGAAATTATAATAAAATGAATTCCATTAAAATAATTGCAAAATGAATAAAATATCTGGGAGTTAACCTATAGAGGATTTATATAAAGGCAACCATAAAATATGAGCTGGAAATAAAGAGAGATTATTAGTATTAAATTACTTATGACTCATGGTTAAATATGCCAATATAATGAAAATGAAAATGTGAACTAAATTAATATACAGATTTAATACTATATCAATAAAATCAGTAACCATGCTTTCTATATATCTAGACAAAGCAATAAGAAAATTCATTTGAAAGAACAAAAGGTCTACAATCTCAAAAGACTTAATGGGGAAAAGTACAAATGGAAAGAACATAATATGATCAGACATTAAACTATTTTATCAAGCATTAGTTATCAAAACAATTTGAAACTTGAGAAAAAAAGAACCAAAAATACTTAAAAATATATCAATGGACTGGAGTAGATAAGCAAGAAATAGAAGCATTTTAAAACAACAGACCAGTATTTTAAAAAATCAGAGAACAGAAATTAATGAAGGAAGAACTCCCTATTTAACAAGAGCTTCTAGGAAAACTGGAAAGCACTTTGGCAAAAATTAGGTATATACTTACATCTTCAACAATATAATAGAATAAGATCAAAATGTATATACAAACCTGAACATTAAGTGTTACTCATACAAAAAAGAAAAGAATGTAATCAGATACCACTCAAAATGTGCTAATTCCTATTTAATTAAACTAAACAGAATTAATAATCTAGAAACTAATGATTTATTTGTTTCCTTTGCTTTCAGTGTCCCCTTCTGGGTCTGTACCTTGTTCTTTGTCTCCATAAAAATTCATTAGAGTTGGGTGCTTTTTTGTTGTTTGTTCATTTTTCCTATCTAATTATAAGTAGGCTTAGGAATGATGTGATAGTCTGAGGGCTGAGAACTCCAAGAGCCCCCTTCTCCTGTTGATTCAATTAATCCTTGAGATACTGATAGCTTAAAGACTTGACTCAGGCTTAGGTGTAAGTTTTCTATCTCACTAAACTTGATCAGGTCACAGGATAATCAAATTCTAGCCCCAGGGTTAGGCTCAAGTTTTTGGTCTCACTGTGAACTTGATACAATCAGGCACACAGTTGATTGCCCTGTCCAGGAGTTCTGCCCTGAGCTTTAGGCAAAAAATATCAGTACTTAGTACTTAATACTATCAACCACCCCAAACTGTCTACTATGTCTTTATCCCAAGCCCAGACTGGAAATCCTGGCTTTGCTCTGGGCCCACACAAATCAGTCCACTTCAGCCCATATTTCCCTAGCCCCAACTCCAGACTTCTCCACAGGTTTGAAATTTCAAGGGTTGTGGGTTAGCTTGTACCACTATTGGCCCAGGCAGGATCTCAGTGTCAAAATGTTGGCTTGCACTTAGGTTCAGAACCTGGGAGAGCTGATATGGGGTTGGAGGTATGTGGCTTGCTCTTCCCTCCTTGCCAAAGCCTCCTGATGTCTCTGTTCTCCTCTCACCCTTGAATCCCAGATGTTCTCTGTCTATTCAGTTTTTCTTTTCTTAAAAGTTGTTTCACTCTCTCCATGGTGGTTCTTTCCCTACTATATTCGTTTCGTGGTGATATTTTATTCTTGGTTGGAGAGGATTCTCATGGTGACACAAAGCTGCTGTTGATTACTCTACCATCTAGAACAATTCTCTTTAAAGGTGCTTTTTATTTAGTATATTTTGTGCATCTTTTACCAAGCTTTGATATTTATATAATTTTTTTGTGACTGCTTTTTTTTGTGACGGATCACACGTGTTCCTTTCTTCCCTGGAACTGTGATCCAGAACTGCATATCTCCAATAGATGTCAGTCAGCAATAGTTGCATACAGTGCCAGAAAAAGATCCTCTCTAATTTATTTCTGGCCAGTTTTCTGACCCCCTTATTTTCTCAGTACTTCAATGACTCCCTCCAATGTCCACTACTGCTGTGCTCCAGGCCATTCCCTGGCCTGGTGTAATGGACATATCCTGATGACTTACTAATATGTTTTAGGCTGAAAAATCTCTCACTGATATTTTATTGGTGGTGCCTCTTCAAAATTTAATTCATGGAATTATTTTAAAGTTGTTTGGAGAGGAATGTTGGAAAAATGTTACTGAGTTGCTGCTGTATTCTGATATCTTGGCTCCACCTCTCTTAGAGGACAATTCCTTTTTTAACAATTTCAGTTTATTTTTATATTAGTTACATCAGTTATATTTCTTTTTTTTTCTCCTTTTATATTTTATTTTTTAGAAAAATTTTCTGTGGTTACATGATTCCTGTTTTTACTTTGCCCTTCACCCCCCTTCACATTTCCACTGGTTTTAACATGTAACATCAATCAAGACCTATTTCCATATTATTGATAGTTGCATTGGTGTGGTTGTTTTGGGTCTACATCCCCAATCAGGTCTCCATCAACCTATGTGTTCAAGCACTTGTTTTTCTTCTGTGTTTCAACTCCTGTAGTTCTTCCTCTGAATGTGAAGAGTGTTCTTTTCCATAAATCCCTCAGAATTGTCCTGGGTCCTTGCATTGCTGCTAGTACAGAAGTCCATTACATTCAATTTTACCTTAGTGTATCAGTCTCTGTATACAATGTTCTTCTGCCTCTGCTCCTTTTACTCTGCATCAATTGCTGGAGGTCTTTCCAGTTTACATGGAATTCCTCCGGTTTATTATTCCTTTGAGCACAATAGTATTCCATCACCAGCATATACCACAATGTGTTCAGCCATTCCCCAATTGAAGGGCATACCCTTGTTTTCCAGTTTTTTGCCACCACAAAAATCACAGCTATAAATATTTTTGAACAAGTCTTTTTATCTATGATCTCTTTAGGGTACAAATCCAGCAACACTATGGCTGGATCGAAGGGCAGGCAGTCTTTTAGAGCTCTTTGGGTATAGTTCCAAATTGTCATCCAGAATGGTTGGATCAGTTCACAACTCCAGCAGCAATGCATTAATGTCCCAATTTTGCCACATCCCCTCCAATATTCATTATTCTCCCCTGCTGTCATTTTAGCCAATTGCTAGGTATGAGGTGATACCTCAGAGTTATTTTGATTTGCACTTTCTCGTGTGCTTATTGATACTTCTGATTTCTTTATCTGAAAATTGCCTATTCATGTCTCTTGCCCATTTATCAATTGGGGAATGGCTTGATTTTTTATACAATTGATTTAGCTCCTTATATAGTTAAGTAATTAGACCTCTGTCAGAGTTTTTTGTTATAAAGATTTTTTCCCAGTTTGTTGTTTCCCTTCTGATTTTGGTTGCATTGTTTTTGTTTGTACAAAAACTTTTAAATTTAATATAATCAAAATTATTTATTTTACATTTTGTAATTTTTTAAAATTCTTGCTTGGTTTTAAATTTTTCCCTTTCCATAGATCTGACAATTATATTATTTTGTGTTCACTTAATTTACTTATAGTTTCCTTCTTTTTTATTCAGATCATTCACCCATTCTAAATTTATCTTGGTGTAGGGTGTGAGATGTTGATCTAAACCTAGTCTTTCCCATATTGTTTTCCAATTTTCCCAACAGTTTTTGTCAAATAGTGGATTTTTGTCCCAAAAGTTGGGCTCTTTGGGTTTCTCATACACTGTGTTGCTGTTGTCACTTACCCCTAGTCTATTACACTGATCCTCCCTTCTGTCTGTTAGCCAGTACCATATTGTTTTAATGACCGCTGCTTTATAGTATAGTTTAAGATCTGGTACTGCTAGGCTACCTTCCTTCACGTTTTTTTTTCATTATTTCCCTTGATATTCTTGATCTTTTGTTATTCCAAATGAACTTTGTTATAGTTTTTTCAAATTCAGTAAAAAAGTTTTTTGGTAGTTTGATAGGTATGGCACTAAATAGGTAAATTAATTTGGGTAGAATGATCATTTGTATTATGTTAGCTCATACTATCCATGAACAATCAATGTTTTTCCAATTGTTTAGCTATAGTTTTAATTGTTTGGAAAGTGTTTTGTAGTTGTGTTCGTATAATTCCTGTATTTGTTTTGGTAGATAGATTCCTAGGTATTTTATCTTGTCTAAGGTGATTTTGAATGGTGTTTCTCTTTCTACCTCTTCCTGCTGTGATATGTTGGAAATGTATAGAAATGCTGATGATTTATGTGCATTTATTTTGTATCCTGCAACTTTGCTAAAGTTGTTGATTATTTCTACAAGCTTCTTAGTTGATTCTCTTGGATTTTTTAATTTTTAATTTTTTTAATTTTTAAATTTTTAAATTTCTTAATTTTTTAATTATCATCTGCAAAGAGTGATAGCTTAGTCTCCTCATTGCCTATTTTAATACATTCAATTTCTTTTTCTTCTCTAATTGCTACTGATAGTGTTTCTAGTACAATGTTAAATAATAGAGGTGATAATGGGCATCCTTGTTTCATGCCTGATCTTATTGGGAAGGCTTCTAATATATCCCCTTTGCATATGATGCTTGTTCATGATTTTAGGTATATACTGTTTATTATTTTTAGGAAAGGTCCTTCTAATCGTATACTTTCTAGTCTTTTCAATAGTAATGGGTATTGTATTTTGTAAAAGGCTATTTCAGCATCTATTGAGATAATCATGTGATTTTTGTTTTTTAGATTGTTGATATGGTCAATTATGTGCATGGTTTTCCTAATGTTGAACCATTCTTGCATTCCTAGTATAAATCCCACCTGATCATAATGAATAACCCTTGTGATCACTTTCTGGAGTCTTTCTGCTAGTATTCTGTTTAAGATTTTTGCATCTATGTTCATTAAGGAGATTGGTCTGTAGATTTCTTTCTCTGTTTTTGATCTCCCTGGCTTTGGAATCAGTACCATATTTGTGTCAAAAAAGGAATTTGGTAGGACTCCTTCTTTGCTTATCATATTAAATAATTTGTATAGTATTGGAATTAGTTGCTCTTTGAATGTCTGATAGAATTCACTTGTGAATCCATCAGGCCCTGGCGATTTTTTCTTAGGGAGTTCTTTGATGGCTTGTTCAATTTCTTTTTCTGATATGGGATTATTTAAGTATTCTATTTCTTCTAATGTCGATCTAGGCAATTTATATTTTTGTAAATATTCATCCATCTCCCCTAAGTTTCTATATTTATTGCCATATAATTGGGCAAAATAGTTTTTAATGATTGCCTTGATTTCTCCTTCATCAGAGGTGAAGTCTCCATTTTCATCTTTGGTACTGATGATTTGATTTCCTTCTTTCCTTTTTTTAATTAGATTGACCAGTACTTTGTCAATTTTGTTTGTTTTTTTCAAAGTACCAGCTTCTAGTTTTATTTATTCATTCAATAGTTCTTTTACTTTTAATTTTATTGATTTCTTCTTTAATTTTTATAATCTCTAATTTTGTCTTTAACTGGGTATTTAAAATGTTTTTTCCTTTCTAGTTTTTTGATTTGCATTCCCAGTTCATTCATCTTTGCCCTCTCTAATTTATTAATACATGCACTTGAGGATATAAATTTCCCCCTGAATAATGCCTTAGCTGAATCCCACAGAGTTTGGTAGGATGTCTCATCATTGTCATTCTCTTCAATGAAATTATTGATTGTTTCTATGATTTTTTCTTTAACTAACTGGTTTTGGAAAATCATATTATTTGATTTCCAATTAGTTTTTGGTTTCTTGTCCATGTGCCCTTACTAATTATTATTTTTATTGCATTATGATCTGAAAAGGTTATATTTATTATTTCTGCTCTTTTGCATTTGTTTGCAATGTTTCTATGCCTTATTACATGGTCAATCTTTGTGAATATACCATGTGCAGCTGAAAAGAAGGTGTATTCCTTTTTGTCACTATTTATTTTTCTCCACATATCAAATCTATTTTTTCTAGGATTTCATTCACCTCTCTTATCTCTTTCTTATTTACTTTTTAGTATGATTTATCTATATCTGAAAGAGTAATATTCAGATCTCTCATTTGTATAGTTTAACTATCTATTTCCTTCTTGTGCTCTGCCAGTTTCTCCTTTAGGAATTTGCATGCTATACCATTTGGTGCATACATGTTGAGTACTGTTATTTCCTCTTTGTCTATTCTGCCTTTTATCAGGATGTAATTACCTTCCCTGTATTTTTAATCATATCTATTTTTACTTTGGCTTTTTCAGAAATCATGATCACCACTCCTGCCTTCTTTTTATCAGTTCAAGCCCAAAAGATTTTGCTCTAGCCATTCACCTTAAACCTGTGTATGTCCACCTGCCTCATATGCATTTCTTATAGACAACATATGGTAGGATTTTGGTTTCTATCCACTCTGCTATTTGCTTCTGTTTTATGGGTGAGTTCATCCCATTCACATTCAGAGTTATAATTATCAGTTGTGTATTCCCCAACATTTTGGTATCCTCTCCTAGTTCTACCCCTTCTTCTTATGCTATTTCTTTTAAACCAGTGGTTTGTTTTAAACCAGTCCCCCTTGTCCCCTCCCTTGATTTACTTTTCTTTCCAAACCCTCCCTTATTATTTCCCTCTTTTTATTTTTTAAGGCCTAATGAATTCCCTCCCACCTTCCCTCTCCTACCTTTTTTTGACCTCCCCACTCCTCTGCTCTCCTTGGTTTATCCCTTCTGACTTTCTCCGTAGGGTTGGATAGAATTCTATATTCCAATGGATATAGCTACTCTTCCCTCTCAGGGTTAATTCCCCTGAGAGTAAGGTTTAAATATTATCTCTTAATGCTCTCTTCCTCTCCTTCTTATAATAGTATTCATCCTCTCCCCTTCCCATGCCCTATTTGTGTGGTATAGAATGTCCTATTTTTCTTATTCATTCATGTTTCTCTTGGTGCCATCTACTATTCACTCCCTTCTTTCCCCGCCCCCCGTATCATCTTAGACCATTTAGTACTCCAACCTCTCCCCATGAAAAATTTTTCTAATTACTCTAATATTGAATACAGTTTTTGAAAATTACACATAACATTTCTCCATGTAGGAATACAAATAATTTGATCTTATTGAAGCCCTTAAAGAGGCAAGTTTAAAAATAAGAGTTTTCTTTCTTCCCCCCCTGTTTCTTATTTACGTTTTCATTTTTCTCTTGGTTTTTGTGGTTGGATATCAAACTTTCCATTTAGTCCTGGTCTTTTCTGTGCAAATACTTGGAAATCTTTTATCTTGTTGGATGCCCATACTTTCCCCTGGAAGTATATATAGTCAGTTTTGATGGGTAGGTGATCCTTGGTTGTAGATCTAGTTCTCTTGCCTTTCTGAATATCATATTCCAAGTGTGGAGGCTGCCAGATCCTGTGTGATCCTGATTGGTCCTCCTTGGTATCTGAATTGTCTCTTTCTGGCTTCTTATAGAATTTTTGTTTTACTTGAAAGCTCTTGAATTTGGCTATTATATTCCTGTGGGTTGTATTTTCAGGGTTTAGTGTAGAGGGTGATTTATGGATCCTTTCAGTGTCTATATTGCCCTCTTGTTTAAGAACATCAGGGCAGTTTTGATAGATAATTTCTTGTAGTATGGAGTTCAAATTTCTATTGATTTCTGCTTTTTCAGGATGACCTATCATTCTCAAATTGACTCTTCCAGACCTGTTTTCTTGATCTGTCAATTTCTCAGTGAGATATTTCATGTTTCCTTCTATTTATCAGTCTTTTGATTTTGCTTTATTTATTCTTGCTGTCTTGAGAGAGCATTGGCTTCTACTTGCAAACTTCTGGTCTTTACAGATTGGTTTTCTGCTATAATCTGGTGATTTTCCTTTTCAATTTGGTCTATTCTGTTTTTCATGGTTTCCTCCAATTTGCTTATCATTTAGTTTGATTTTGGGACATATTTCTCCAATTGGGAGTTTATGTCTTTTAACCTGTTAGTTTCCTTTTGATCTATTTCCCACTTTTTTTTCCAAAGGTCTTCTATCTTTGTCATGATCTGAGATTTTAACTCTTCAAGAGCTTGTGACCAATTTTCATTTTGGGGGGAAGGTTTGGATGTGATTACTTGTTTGTTCTCCTCTGCTGTTTGCTCTGTTGTCAGGATTTTTTCTGTGTAAAAGTTGTTGAGTGTTAAAGATATCTTCTTGATCTTTCTCTTTGGAGGATCTTTTGCCTAGCTAGCCATTATTATTTCTTTCTCAGTCTGAAGTCTTGGTGAGGCAGACAAGCTCTCTGCCTATCCTATTGAGCTGTAGAGCAGTTTTAGTCTGAGTAACAATGTAGTGTGCCCACTCAGCTTTATCCTCGTGGCCACAGTCTGTCTGAGCTCTTTAGGCTCCTGAGGTCTTGTCTCCAGTCTAGCTATTCTCAGGGTCAAGTATTCTGGTGGTCCCCTTGTTTGCTCCTCTGCCTGAAGCTCCTTTAACAGTCTCAGGGAGCTGCTTCCACTGTCATGTACCCCTCCACACTGGGTCCCCACCCAAGGTCTGCACCTGCACTCAAGGTCCACATTGGTGCCTGTGCTCAATGTCTGTGCCTGCGCCTGTGCTCAAATTTGCACCTGTGCTCACAGTCTGTGTTCCAAGTCCATGTGTTTTTTAGCTTCTTGGGGTCTTAAGTCTTCCTGCTCTCAGAACAGGCCCTGGTGATCCCAAGTAGCTGCCAAGAACTTAATGGATGCTCCAAACTTGCTCTAATTTTTGTGTGCTGGCTTTGGCATTGTAGATGGTATGGAGGGGAGGGGGTTGCTCAGTTCACATTTTAGTGAGAACTATTTCACCTCCTTATAACATGGAAATGCTCCAATCCCACGTACCTTCAATGCTGCTCTTTGTTGTGGGGTCCCTTTGTTCGTCTGGATTTGTTTTTATATCCTTTTGAGAAGTCCTATCTGTGTGGGTTAGGAGAGGTTAAGTAAGCTGCTTCCACTCTGCTGACATCTTAACTGGAAGAACCCATAAGTTGCATTTCTAATATGTCTTTCTTCCTCTTCCCAGGAATCAACATTTATCATAAAGATTAAAAAACTGAAGAAAAATTGAAGAACATATCAATAAAGTCTGGTACTATATGCCACAGTCAATACTTATAATAGCCATTTACTAGTAATAATAAATAGTTTTGATATAAAGATAAAAGGAACCAATAAATCATTTTTTATAAAATTCAGTAATACTTTAAAATGAGTTTATATTTAATACTCTCTACCTGATAATTACCAATAGCCATAAGGATTATAGATTTAATTATAATCATAGCTAGTGTTTAGATAGTCCTCCAAGTTTGCAAAGCACTTTATAGAATCTGATTTAATTTTCATGAGAATCCTATAAGAAAAAGGAAAGTAGTAAATATTTATTAAGAGCCTACCATGTGTCAGGAGCCATGCTAGCATTTTACAAATATTTTCTCATTTTGTCACACAGGAAATAAATAGAAGAATTGTGCTTTGAACTCTGAGCTTCTAAACTGCAAATCCTCTTTCCTCTTTAAGTTATGTATATACACAAATATATTTATATATATATATATATATATGTATCTATCTGTCTACATATATAAGTATACATATACATATATATACATATTTTCATGTGCCTATCAGCTATCTATCATTTATCTTTCTGTCTGTCTGTCTGTCTACCTATCTATCTCAGTATATGCAAATCTTGGCATTTTCAATGACTTTCACATGCCTGGAATTCTCTCCTTCTCCAACTCCTAGCTTCCCGTACTTCCTTTAAGTCCAAATTAAAATCCCACCTTCTATGAGAAACTTTTCCCAATTCCTCCTTAATGTTAGGGTCTCCTTTTGTTAATTACATTAAATTCATCATATATATATATATATATATATATGTGTGTGTGTGTGTGTGTGTGTGTGTGTGTGTGTGTGTTTGTGTGTGTGTGTGTATGTGTATATATATATATGTATATACATATATATTGTCTGAATAATATTGTTTTCGTGTTATTTTTACCATTAAGACTGTGAACTCTCTGAAGACAGGGTTTGATTTTGCCTTTCCTTATATCCCTAGCACATAGCACAGTGCTTGGTACTTAGTAGGTGTTTAATAGCTCTTTATTGACTGACTCATATATCTACATCAATATTTATGTACAAGACAGAGTATTTACTCAGCTCACAGAAGGCATCTTTGCTTATTTATTAAACTGAGTTATACAGCATATTTTGCTGGCATTAAATAAAGATGAAAATGAGAGTGATTGATGTACATATGGATTCCCAAACCATTTGCATCAAGTCTGAGCTTTGCAGGGGGTGTGCGGCCCACAGATCAGGAAACACTCCACTAGATGATTTCTAAGGTTCCTTCTGTGTCTGGCAATCCATGAAATGTTAATGATCCTTTAACTTCACAAAGTATCTGAGTTACTCCTACAGTAACTGTGTATAGGAGTAATATGTCTCATAAAGTGTGAAATTGATATAGGAAGAATGCTTTGCTTAGAGAAAATATACCACATTCATTTTCCTTAAGACATATGCCATGATAAAGAATTTAATGTATTATAATGCAAAGAATAGACAATTTGCTCAAAACAAAGATTACTAGCAACTGACAAGATTTACTAGAAAACCTCATGGGATAAATATCTGGACTAGACCATAGCTAAAGAATCCAGTTCATCTTTCTTTTGCCATATGGACAACATATTGACTTAACACTATGTTAACTGTGATTATGTAAACATTTTCAAATCATCCACTCATTAAATGTTAACTAGAGAAAGGGCCATAGAGATCCTTTATCAAATTCCACATTGGATTAAATGGGTGAGGATCTATTGGCCGAGAGTATGACAACTTATCCTAGGTCATTTGGCTAGTGAGGGGTTAATAAATTAGTTTTTTTAGGTGGATTTTTTTAAATCTAGATCTGTGATTTCCTCAGTGTAAGGAACTCCTGGTGAGGAAACTATTTTCTACCAGTATAGCTCTGCAACATGTCAACTCAGAGTTTTCTTGGATACTGCCCAGGACCACTCAGGATGTTTTTGACAGAGGTTGGACAAAACCCATGTCTTCCTCACTCCAAGGTCTCTAGCAAATTTTGCCATACTGTAGGCTAACAATATTAACAACACATAATGTTCATAGAAAGCATTATAGTTTTCAATATATTAGCTCTTGCATTAAATGTAATGGTCAATAATCTTAAAGCTGAAAAACTTGATTTCAAGGGTTGGGCATGACACTGGTTCTTTGATCACAAAGAAGTCACTTAAATTCTCTGAGACTTAAATCTGTAAAATATTGGAAATAATATATATTATTCACTTCCCATGGTTGTCTTGAGAGAAATACTTCATCAACTTCAAAGTACCTTATTGATCTGAATATAGGCTACTCCTATTTATAGAATTCCCTTTGAAGAACCAATTATATAAGTAAATAGGAAACGAATTACATGAAGTTATCATATAAAATATATTTAAAGAAAACTTCTTTTTCTTCTTTTTTTTATCTAAGCTTTTCCCCCTCCTAATACTCTGCAATTCAGTGTCACTAGATTCTTCAGTATTCCTCACATTATATACTGGATCTCCCTTCCTCAGACATTTTTACTGTGAATCTCCAGTGTCTGGAATTCTCTCCTATGTCATATTTTTCTCCTGCCTTTCCTAATTTTCTTCAAGGCTCAGCTGCAGTTGAACTTTCTGAAAGAAACCTTTCTTTCTTGGTCTCCTTAACCTTAGTGTCTTCCCTCTGAAATGATCTCAAATGTAGTTTGTTTGTACACAATTGTTTAATATTGTTTTTCTTATTAGACTGTGAACTTCTTGAAAGCCATGGCTGTCTTTTGTCTTTCTTTGTATCTACTATGCTTAGCAAAGTGCCTGGCACATAATAACTCTAATAAATACTTGACACCTGCCAGATCCTTTACTATTTTAGGCTGTAATTTGTCTGTGACTTTAACTCATTAAGGGCAGCTAGATAATCCCTTAATTTATTCTCACTTAGTGGTTTCAGTTCCCTGTTCAACTGTCTTTCTAAGGAAATAATATTTGAGATTTTACCAGTAAGATTATAGTTCTTTAATCATTTTAATTATAGCCTTCCCAGTCCAAAAACCATTCTCTGGAAAGAACACACACACACACACACACACACACACACACACACACACACACACATACACAGAATTGAGGAGTTGAGAATTCAGCTTTATTACCACAATCCATTATTAGTTAGTCCATTCCTTTAAATGTCTTAATTCTATCCCCATAGAGTAAAAAACAAACAAAAAAACAAGCAAAATTCTTTTTATCATCCTTAGTGCTCAACATTAGCTTTGAATCTTTCTTACCCTTAGTATTCTTGATTCTATTCTTAAAAGAATGTAATACTCTTTTGCATTCATCCATAGTTTCCTATCCTTGTTTCCATCATCTATATATGCTTTGAAAATCTGAGAATCAATATTGGTCTCTTTAGTCAGCTACTTCTTTTTCTTCCTTATTAAAAGAATGTCTGTTTGTTTATTTCAATATTATATTCTTGAGAATTTCCAATCTTCCCTCTTGTACTAATTTTGGCCATGAATATGAGGCCATGAAATTCTACCTACCCATTCTTTGAATCCTCATAAGTTTATTCCACCAAAGGTATGTGCCAGGCTATATCTGTCTTTCCTGGCCTTCCTTGCCAGGAATTCTGATGGATTTGTCCTTTGTCCCAAAAGTTCTCATGATTTCTTTTTTAAAGAATAATTACATCCTCTTTGTAGTCAGTATAAGATCTGTAATAGTTATTTCTTTTGTAACTTTCTTAACTTTTTGAAGAAGAAAATTATTATTAAGGAAGCCAAACATATCTACTGTTCTGTGTTTGAGAGAGAAGGTGCTTTGGCAGAACTCTAGATTGTTGAAATCTATCATCATTCCATTATCATGCCTTCATGCCAGATTTGTGATTTGTCCCAAACTCTTTCTTCTCTTGGTAAATATTAATGACTATTACAATTAAAATTGATATAGATGGATATAGATAGGAGTATTAATATTTTATCTAAAGCCATGTTGGTAAATGTAAGAAAGACCACGTGCCTGCTAAGATCTAATTCAAATCTCCCACCATTACCTTCTCCTACCTGGCTGCCTTGTAGGAAAGAGGACCTTTCCCAAATTCCTCAGGAGTCTTATACTGTTCTCTGTGTAATCACATTTCCTGTCTACCAGTATTACAAAAGGAATCATGGAAAATCTAGTTTCAAAGTCCCCTAAACATCCACAGGAAGTTTATATTTTATATCTAAATATAAATGAACCCCAAATTTCCACTAACACAGGACAATAACAATATCACTCCTTCCTTGCCAGTCGTTATCTTCATACTTTCTAATATATATCCTCCACCTTAAATTCCTAGATTTCTTTATCTGCACATATATATATATATCTCATTAACATACAATACTACTCCTCATAGCATACAATGTCATACCACCATCTTTAGTGCATATGTTCTCACCATCATGAATGCTGATAAGGTCAAAGAAAAGTTTTATGAAGACTCAGACCCTCGTCATTAGTGTGCCAAAAAAGGACAAGCTTGTAATTCTGGGTGACTTTAACATCAAAATATGCACAAACTATCAGAAATGTCAAGGAATCCTGGGGAGGAATGGAATCAGAAACAGCAATGGAAATAGTCTCCTACTACTAAAATCTTGTTTCATGATCTTCTCATCACCAGTCCTGTCATCCAATTATCTAACCATAACAAAATGTTATTGATTTACACTGGCAGCAAATACTGGTATAATCATGATACCCTAAAGATGTATATCAACTACTCAGCCATGGAACTACACTGATTCAGTGAAAAGGACATGATCCAAGAGAGATCGGATGAATACTTCCATAGTGCACTCAACAGAATATCATCAACCAATGCTGAAACCATTGGTTATATGCTTCAGTTTTCAGTTAACCCCTCTCTAGCTGAATGCGCAACTGAAAGAGAGGTACTGAATGCCATCAAGATCCTCTCAGTGGCAACCACCTGGTACAGATTTCATCCCAGAAGAGATCTACAAAGCAAGGGGTCCATTGATCATACAGATACTGCCTGAAATCTTCCAGATTATATGGCAAGAAGAATTAATGCCCCAGGAGATCAAGGACGTTTCTCTTGTCCATCTCTATAAAGGAAAAGGAAACAAGTTATCCTGTGACAATCATGGTGGTGGGGAGAGGGGAAGAGGGGTTCTCTCATTCTTTGCTAGCAAGACTCTTGCCAGAGTCCTCCATAACTGGTAATTCTTCACCTGGAATATGGTCAAATGCCCAAGAATCAATGTGGCTTTAGAAAGGGCCAAGGAATAGTCATCATAGTATTTGCTACCTGTCAACTCCAGGAGAAAAGTCAGGAGCACAAGAGAGGTCTGTCTACAATATCTGTCGACCTGACCAAGGCCTTTGATACTGTCACTCATGAGGCCTTGTGGAAGATCATAGCTAAATTTGGTTGCCCAAGGAAGTTCATCAAGATCGTATGCCACTTTCATGATTGCATCCTTGCACAGGTTCTGAGTGAAGGACAATGGCCTCGTGCTTTCCCAGTCAGTAACAGAGTGAAACAGCATGGTGTGCTTGATCTCTTCCGTTTTAGAATTATGTTATCAGAGA
This sequence comes from Gracilinanus agilis, assembly GCF_016433145.1. Classification (NCBI taxonomy): domain Eukaryota; kingdom Metazoa; phylum Chordata; class Mammalia; order Didelphimorphia; family Didelphidae; genus Gracilinanus; species Gracilinanus agilis. The sequence goes on from NC_058131.1 coordinate 640,544,854, forward strand.
TGTTGGACACATGCAATGAAGGCAAAAATAGCATTAAAGTCAGCTACAACTTTGATGATAAAACTTGGAGGAAGAGCTGGTGCTTAACTTTTTCTTCAAAGATAATTGTGTACTCAGTGCAGCCTCTGAGTCTGAGATGCAACAGAGTATAGATCTTTTCTCTACATTTTGTGCTAATTTTGACCTTTAATCAATACCAAGAGAGCCAATATTGCACCATTCATACATGGAACAATTGGATACTGTAAATGGAGAAATATTGAATGCTGTGGATAAGTTTACTTGGCTTGGCAGAATACTGTCCAGGGATGTCCACCTAGATCAGGGGTCGGCAACCTTTTTGGCTGTGAGAGTCATAAATGCCACATTTTTTAAAATGTAATTTCTTGAGAGCCGTACAGTGCTCACAGTGCCGCTCCTGTAATAGCGCCTGAAAAAAAATTGACTTTATGGCTCCTGCAGAAAGAGCCATATGTTGCCGACCCCTGACCTAGATAATAAAGTTGATAGACACGTTGATAAAATTAGCTTGACATTTAGGAGTCCCCAAAAGAAAGTGTGGAAGAGAGGAGTTATTGGGCTACATACCAAGCTGAAGGTCTACAGAGTCAGTGTGTTCACTTCACTGATATTTGCCTTTGAAACCTAGACAGTCTATTGTTGCCATGCCAGAAAACCCAACTGCTTCCACTTGAATTATGCTAGAAAGATTCTGAAGATTGTCTGATGTGATAATGTTCTGTGCATTGAAGTTCTCTCTCAAAACGAGCTGTCAAGCATTCAAACTCTTTTGCAGAGAGCTGATGGACTGGCCACAGAGCCCAAATACCAAACATATGGTTACCTAAAAGATTAATTTACAGAGATCTTACGATAACTCTAACTCAACTATCAATAATATGGAATTAGGGCTTAATCAATGATACATGTAAAACCCAGTGGAATTGTGTGTCAGCTAAGGGGGGGTTAGGGAGTTTGGGGGAGAGGGAAAGAACATGAAATATGTAACTATGGGAAAATATCCAAAATAAAAATAAAAAACACTTTCTATCTTAAAAAATGATAATTTACAGAGATCTTAAAGAAGGCAACTACTCACACAGTATTGATACAAAGACACTCTCAAGGTGTCTCTGAACAAACTTAGTATTGACTGAGATATAGGAGGTGCTGGCACAGGACTTTCCAGCATGGTGTGCTGGAATTGAGAAAGGCACTATACACCATGAGAAAAGCAGAATCTCAGTAACACAAAGAAAATATGAACTGCATAAATAAAGATATACCTCCATCCCAAATGTGCTAACAGGCTACTAGTACCTGACCTGTGGTTGAGCTTTCCAAAACTCATATTGAATTGATTAGCCACAGCTAGATACATCATATCCTGACCCCAATAATGTGAGGTCATTTGTCCTCTTCAAAAATGAAGGATAAAAACTACTCATCCCATTAATTAATTTTTTTCTCCTTTTGAAGAGTATTCCCTCTAGAACTTTATTCTGGTCCTAAGCCCTGTCACACCAAATGTCAGTGATATCGATGAGATCGAATATCTCTTTCCAATTGGTCCTCTAGTTCATGATTGTCTGTACTTGGTACATTTGTAGAAAAACTTTTGAGGTCATAGGTTTTATCATTATTTCTCTTTTTGACTACTGTCTTCCACAAATAATGGATCCTTTCTCCAATATCTCATTCCTCTATCTTCCAACCTCCTGACACAAATAAAAATGCCCCTTTGATTCTTTTCTCATTTCTGTTCATTCATGGAACACTAAATTCTCTTGGAGGATTTAGCGAGTGGAGATGTATTATGCTAGACTTTCTACTATTTCTTCTACAGTACAGATTAATGTATACTTTGTATATGCAGGAGTATTATGGGTACTGATGAGAGCACAATCATAGCACACACTTTCTTCAATCATAGTACACTTTCTTCAGGTCACAGCCAAATTCCCCTTACTCTCCATTGTTGCTTGAAGCTGAATCCTTAGTTCTTTACTCTTTTTTTTTTTTTTTTTGTAACTCTCTGCTGTGGAAAACTGTTTTGTTGCTAGACAGAAGGAAAGATAAATGGATCTAAAAGGGGGAAAAATCTAATTACCAAATTAGAGCTCCTTATCTTTAGTTAGTTTCACTATTATTCTCTTCCCTCAGTGGAATAGTTTTAGGCTTACAAGTTTGATTTGAGATAGGGGAAATGCAGCCTACATTCAGAATAGTATAGATAATGCTATCTTCCAAAATAATCAGTATTATTTCATTTGACTGAAATCTGGCTGGGATGCAGATCTCACTTCCAGTGTTTTTGTAATTCTAAAAGCACCATCTTAGCTACTTTACTTCAGAAATAGCTTTGAAAAACAGTGAAGAAATTCCAATAAGTAATTGATGTGGACATTGCTATGGACTCAGAAAACTCAAATGGTATGGGAGAGGTGCTACTCATACTACCTCATGCATAGGGAGACAGTTTCAAGGTAGCAGGGATGCTGGAGCTGGGCGAGTATATTCATTTAGTCCTATCCTGGAATGCAGGACACCTGGGTTCTAGGCTAAAGGCTGCCACTAGTTCAGTGTAGGACCACTGGCAAGTCATGTCACTTCTCGTGATCTTCCATTTCCTCATCTATAAAATGAAGTGGCTGGGCTAGATGAGCTCTCAAGCCATTTTCTACATTTTCTCATCCAATTGTCACTCAAACTCATTAGGCCCCAGGAAACATGCATTTGCAATATGAGGGATCCAACACCACTGGGTATAGTAATATTGTTCATTTAAGAGCCAATCAAGGGTAAGAACCATATCTTTTTCATCTTTGGATTTCATGATTTTAGGATCATAGATCTATGGAGGAGACATGAAAAGCCACCTGGTCCAAACCCTTCATTTTGAAGATGAGGAAAGTGAGGCAGACTAAGTGACTGCCCAAAGGGATGCTACTGGTAGTATCAATATTTACTGGATTTGAACACTACAGAGCCTATTATTCTCTCTTCATCAAACCAAAGGTCCTTACAGAAACCATCTTAGCAAGGATATTGATTTTATAATTAGTTTATCCAAATACACATACATGAGGGAGCATTAATTAGAGTATATAAACTCTCACTTTACTAGCCAGATACATATATGTTACTGAAATGACAGAAAATTCACCTTTGAAGCATAGTGTTAGATTAAAATTAATATCTCCTAGTTCTCAGTTTCCATAAAGTTTATTAATAGGTATTAAAGAACAAAAAATTTCCTTGGCTGTATTACTTTCATACCTTTACTGTCCTATTTTCCCAACATTTTTTTAAACCCTTACCTTCCATCTTAGAGTCAATACTGTGTATTGGCTCCAAGGCAGAAGAGTGGTAAGGAAAGGCAATGGGGGTCAAGTGACTTGCCCAGGGTCACAGAGCTGGGAGGTGTCTGAGGCCAAATTTGAACCTAGGACCTCCCATCTCTGGGCCCGACTCTCAATCCACTGAGTTACCCAGCTGCCCCCTATTTTCCCAACTTTTAAACTTACCTATAATCTAAACATTAGTGCTGGTGTTTATGAAGTGTTCAGGGAGGATTTGGACCTCTGATGTGAGGGCTTGCCAAGCCCTTTTCAGGGCTGTTCATCCACCTTTGTGTTTACCACAAGGGTAATGGGGAGTAACGACACAAAAACACTTGCACTATATGCCACATAGAACTGTGACGAAGCAAAAACCACATCAAATATAAGTTGTCAAGTAGCCTGAGCCTCTTCCAGGCTTCAGCAAAAGGTCTCCCAGATGCTATCCTATGGACGGAACTCCCCAGATACATGCAAAATGATTTAAGTTCTTTTTGCTCCCTCCCTGATGTTAGGTACAAGTCATCTGTTCCCAAAGGATAACATTCTCCTGTTTATGGAATACATTGTTCTCCTCTCTACTTCTTGCTTACTTATAGAATATAAAAGGATACAGAAAAAGGAAAAAAAAATGGTCTCAAGTGGTTTGCAAATCAAAACTCATTTAAAGTGTTTTGAAGAAGCTTAGCAGACAGCTTAAACTAGGTTGAAGTAACCAAGAGACCTCAAACACATCAGTGAGTCGGACATAATATGTACCCCAAACACGTGAAGGTTTCCCGTCAGTGAAATGGGCAGATGAGAACAATTCATTCTAAAGTCCATGAAGGTGGCTGAAGCAGGCACTGTGGAAGCTCTCAGACTTGGGCAGTCAGACATCGAAAGAGGCCAAGGACATCCACTGCATCCCAGGTCATCTCCAGTCATCTTGACATTGTTTTGATGACTCCGTGACTCAGAAAAAGAGAGTGAGGCTAACAATTTGTCCAACTCCCCCTCACTTAAATCTCATACATGGCAAATCAAGACATTGTGATGTCACTGGTCTTCAAAAAGAAAGAACAACATCCTCTCAGATGAACTCTGTAGTTATCATTGAACTTGCATCAAAGTTTTGACCTGGTTGATTTTCAGAGATATTCCAGATTAAGAAAATACACATTTGCAAGACAAAAATCCCCAAGAAGAGAAAAAAAAATCTGTTGCAGTCACAAGCCTGAAACTCCGGACAAAGGAAATGGGCTTCATTTAGCAGAGAATGGAGATCCAGGCCAGGTTATGGAGCAAAGGGGTGACGTGATCAGAGGCCTGCTTGGGATGGTTCATCTGGCATTGTGAGAAAGTTTTGAAAGAAATCAAATCAACAGCCTTGGCTACTGGCCAGCATTCAATTGTCAGGAAGTAGCTATCTGCAAGGTTGCTCTTAGAGGAGATTAAAAGAGGCCACAATAAAGGCATTGTGAATGACAGAAACCTCTTGGCTCTGATGGAGAAAAGAAAAAAAAAAAAAGCAAATGGATTGCAAGGGTGTCCAAAGCAACAGACCTTGTTTCTGAGGTGGGATACCTGTGGCAGCAAGCCCTCCAAGCTGTTGGAGGAAGCAGAGAAAATGTCAAGTGTTTGCAGGTTGATAACTAACATCCAGGATGAAAGTGAGTCAGAAGGAGAACATGGAGGTTAAGGGTACAATTAGAAAGCAATAAACCTGCAACATAAGCTTCTCCAAAACACTTTAAATGAGTTTTGATTTGCAATGTACTTGAGACCATTTTTTTTCTTTTTCCTGTTTCCTTTTTTATTCTATAAGTAATTAAGAAGTAAAGAGGAGAACAGTGTGCTCAGGCAACAGGAGAGTTGTACCCAACATCATGGAGGGAGCAAAAAGAGCTTAAATCATTTTGCATGTTTCTGGGGCGTTTGTCCATAGGATGGAATCTGGCAGGCCTTTCCTGGGGCCTGGAAGAGGCTCAGGCTACTTGAGAACTCATGCTTTATCTGGGTTTTGCTCCTTCACAATTCTATGTAGCATATAGTACAAGTGTTTTGGTGTCCTTACTCCCCATTACCCTTCTGGAGAAACTGAGACTTATTAAGAGAATGTGACTTATCTAAAGTTCTCCAGCTATTGATTTTTTTTTTTATTTTTAACCCTTAACTTCTGTTTATTTATTTATAGGTGGAAGAGTGGTAAGGGTAGGCAATGGGGGTCAAGTGACTTGCCCAGGGTCACACAGCTGGGAAGTGTCTGAGGCCAGATTTGAACCTAGGACCTCCTGTCTCTAGGCCTGACTCTCACTCCACCGAGCTACCCAGCTGCCCCCTCTCCAGCTATTGAATGGAAGAGCTGGGTCTTAGAGATTTGGACCCTTTCCACTGCATTGAATTGCCATTTGATTTCACATGTGGAAATTCCCAACATAATGAGGAAAGGTGACCCCAGACTCCAAGCAGTAATTAAATTGTCAGGATACCTAGAAGCCCCCTGGATTACTACAATATTCAGAAATCTACCATATGGACAGCAATCTGTTTATATACAGTAACTTACCTTGCATATTCAAAATCACCTTCTCTATCTGCTGCTTCCCTTCTGCCAACAAATATGTTCAAATATGTTCTATTCCAAAAGAGAGAGAGATAGAGAGAGAGAGAGAGAGAGAGAGAGACAGAGAGAGAGAGACAGAGACAGAGACAGAGACAGAGACAAAGAAATAACAGCAAATCCTATTTTGAAAATACTATCACCTTGGGTTACCCCCAATCACCACCCCAGTCCTACATCCCAGTTGATGAATGCCTCATCTGATCAACTATTTTAGGCCTTTAAACTCCCACTAAATATTATGATCCACTTACTAGAAATTCAGCTCTCTTTCCATTACACCAAACTAGTGTATATTATTACTTGTTTGCTTTTTTTCTTTAAAGAAAAAAGTTTAAAAACCTAGTTGGTCTGTGTAAAAGATCTGTTTGGGACCCAGCTCTAGTCTCTATGTTTCCCTTGGAACTTCTTTGAAATCCCCAATCCCCTCCTGGAGAAATGTTGCTATAAAGACATTCATAAAATAGTGCATAAGTAATGGAGTTGTAAGATCTGTGGCACCATTGAATAGAGACAATAGAAAACTGAGCTAATTAAGGAATCAGAAAAAATAAGTCAGTATGAGAATCACTCTCCAGGTGTTCTGCACCAGCGTCTTAGGTGCTGTATGCAAAGAAGCATAACGAGATGACTTGTTCTCTTAATTATGATGGTGACTAATTTATTAAAGACTATCTAGATTACTATATAGCCCTCAGACCTGTCATTGTGGACAATGGTAGTACCTAATAAATGTGCTATTATAAAATGTGCTACAGATAAAAGGATAAGTATTTGCTAAACAGAAGGAAAAGAGTCAACTCTCTTCTTGTCCTATATTTGGCTTCCATAACATTCACTATAAATTTTCTCCAGATCATTTCCAGATCTGTTTGTCCCACCTTTGTCTCTTTCTTGAATTTCAGAAATGTATCATCCATGGCGAATTGGACATGTATCATTCAATGTCCCATATGTCACAAACTGAACTCACTTTCTTCTCTTTTAGCCCTGTCAAAAGCATAACCATCCCTTCTAGTCTCCCAAGTTTCCAAACATTGTAAATATTATTCTGGATGCTTTATTGTCCCTCCCACAAGTATAATCAAATCTTGTAGTTTTCTATCTTCCCAAACACCTTTCTTGTATCCAGCAAAGAAGTCCTTTCATACTAGCACTGTTTGTGATCTCTTCACCTCTCACTTAAATTATTGTAACAGCTTCCTGATTAACCTCCCTGCCTTCAGTCCCTTGGCATTCCAGTCTGTCCTCCACATTGCTGCCAAAATAATTTTCCTTAAATACAAATATGACCATGCAACTCCCTACTCAGTCAATTCCAGCATCTTCCTATCGCCTCTAGGATAAAACATAAACCTCTCTGTTTAGCAATTATATTATCAGGCCCCAAAATATCTGTCCAGTTTTGTTAGATATTATTCCTTCAACTATACTCTGCAGTTAAATTAAACCTACCTTTCTTTTTCTCACAAATGACACTCCATCTTTCATGGATCCAGGGCTTCTCAACAGCTGTCCTCCATGGCTGGAATGCACCCTCTCTTTTCCTCAATCTCATGGAATACCCATCTTCCTTTAAGATCAAGCCTAGACTCCATCTTAAGTGGGAAGACTTTCTTGATCCCTTCCATACTTTTGCCTACCCCCCAAATTACCTTGAAATGAATTTCTTTGAATATATTTGTGTTTATTCACTTTATAGATGGGTTGTGTATATTAGAATAGCAACAACTAGGGGGCAGAATGGATAGAGTGGTGGGCCTGGAATCAGGAAGATTCATCTTCCTCCCATCAAATCTGGCCTCAGACACTTATTAACTGTGTGATCCTGAGCAAGTCATTTTTACCCTATTTGCCTCAGTTTCCTCATCTGTAAAATAAGGAGAAGAAAATGGCAAACTACTTAAGCATTTTTGCCAAGAAAACCTCAAATAGGGATCAAGAAGAGTAAAAACAACTGAACAACAACATATATTTGTATATGTACTTGTCTCTTCATTAAAATATTGAGAATAGATAGTATTTTATTCTTTGTACTTGTGTTCTCAGAACCTGGAACAATGACTGGTATATAGTAGGAATGTAATAAATACTGATTGTTTATTGAATGTCCATAGGACTCTTCCTCTAATTCTTACCCAGCTAGTAAGTGGCAAAGGCAGAATTCAAACGCTGCTATGATGACTCTAAATCCAGAATATTGTCTACTATCCTACACTACTTAAAATTCTAATCCCAGTCAAAGTTGGGTGTTATCAACACATGTCATGAGGGATGCTCCTAGGAGATAATCGAGGTATGATGGAAAGACCACTTAGAATTCTGAAATCAGAAACCTGAGCTCAATTCCCCACTTTATTTTTTACTAGTTGAAGGACATATGGAAAATTTTTGTCATTCCTGGAGCCTCAGTTTCCTTATCTATAAAATGAAGATATGTGAAACAAGGAACTATTGTAACCATTAAATCAGATACTCTGTACAAATTTATTAATAATATAAAGGGCCCTATAAGGAAAATGTAAGCTGTTATCATTTTCCAGGTGACTTTATAGCTCTTCCTATTCGCACCCAAATTCTGGCAGATACCTCTTATTGAAAGGAAGTCACTAGAACTTCAGAAGACACCCTTGGGTCCAAGTATCTTTCTTGTTCAATCAGGGATAAGTCCAAGTACTAAGGAAACCTAAGAAAGAAACAACACTAAGTTTTGACCTACTTTGAAAAATTGAAAAAAACTATAATGTCCAAGAAGTAACTTTACTTACTGTAATCAATGAGAGATTTGTGAATTTGTAATCATATTTTAAAAAATCTAATTTAACCAAGAAGGAGTCAGAGAGAGAGAATACTTTCTTCCCCCTTCAAGTCTATTGGGCATGCTTCTGTATGCTGTCAGAGCAGGGAGAAAGAAAGGCAGACAGAGATAGAAAAATAGGCAGAAAGACAGAGAAAGGACAGAAAGACAGGGACACAAAAAGACAGACTGAAAGTCAGAGAAACGGAGTCAGAGAATGAGAGACAGAAAAGAAACAGAGAAAGAAAACAAAGGGAGACCATAGTTGTGGCAGAGATGGAGACACATAGAGACACATACATATATGAGGAGGGAAGATGAGAGAGTGAGAGATAGATACAGAGACCCAGAAAGAACAAGACACAAAGGGGGGAGAGAGGGAGGGAGGAGGGAGGAAGGGAGGGAGAGAGAAAGAAGGAGGGAGGGAGGGAGGGAAGGAGAAAGGGAAGGAGAGAGGGAGGGAGGGAGAGAGAGAGAGAGAGAGAGAGAGAGAGAGAGAGAGAGAGAGAGAGAGAGAGAGAGAGATGAGAACTTTATAGTTTCCTCCAGTAAAAAGTCCACTTAGAAAATACCTGAATTCTAAGATCTTAGAGTTGTAAAGGATTACAGAAATCATCTAGTTCCCCAAACTATTAGATACATAAATTTCCCACAATATCTGGGTCAAATGTTTGTCCAGCCTATTTTTCAATACTTATACTGAGGAATAACTGACTCCTTTCTAAGGCAGCCCTTTCCACTTTAAGATTACAAGAATTGTTAGAAAAAATTTCCATATTTTAAGTTGAAATCTGCCTCCATTTCATATTTACCCATTGATCTTAATTGAATCTTCAAAGTTCTGACAGAATAAATCTAATCCTTCTCTTATAGGACAGGGCTTCAAGTATTTGAAGACAATAAATGTATTTTCCTTACATTCTCTTTGTCATTTTTTTTAAGTTTGACTTACAGGTTTGGAAGAAAACTAAAAATGATCAATCCACACCATAATTTCTTAGGCAAGTACAAAACGTATTGAGTAAATACTATACTCATTTGGAATATTAATTAGCAAGGAAGGAGCTAATAAACTTAGAGATCATTTAATCCAATCCCCCTTCATTTTACAGAATAAGAAACTCAGTCTTTGGGAATGGAAGACACTTGTTCAAAGACACAAAATTAGTAAATTGAGGAACAAATATTCTATATTTACTCTATAAATTTATTTGCATATATGTTTATGTCCTCCCCCCAACCCCTATACATCGTTAATTTTCTTTGGGGTGGGGGAGTTTGTTGAGGCCAGAATTTTTATTTTCAACTAAAGGTAAAAAAAAAATCATGTAAGATCTTTGAGGGCAGAAATTATTTCATTTTTATCTTTGGACCCCTGGAATCTTGAACTCTTTTTGGAACATCACAAGTGCTCAATAAATGTTTATTAATTTAAATAGCCTCCATGTACCCTAACGCCTCCCGTAGCTCTAAACCTACTCTGGATCTACTGTTTCTGCAAGTCTTCCTTAACCACTCCACTGTCAGTCCAAGTCACATAAAGAAAGCACAGGTGTATTGTGGACTCTCCATAGTATTACAGGAGCATAAATCCTGACCAATAACAGAGAGATTGCAAAGATACTGGTTTATTTTCCTAGTTAAAAGAATGGACTATGATGAATGGGGAATTCACAAAGGACATGGTAACTGGACTAGAAATGATAAACACAGCCTAGCAGATTCCCAAGTAGCTCATTCATAAAACCAACATTGTGTCTAATTACAGATTACCTAATTAATCAAGCCATAACAGCTGGGTATGAACCAAGTGATATTTTCTTATTGTCTTTGAAACTTGGGCCAAAAAAACAATTCTCTTTCATCTCATTTTATATTCAACAAACATTTATTAAATGTCTACTCCGTACAAGGAGCGGCCATGTACCCTTTCCTCAAGAAATAGCTAGGAAACTGAGGTAACAATCTATCAGATGAGAGGACTGGACTATATGATTTCTCTGGTCTCTTACTGTACCTGGAAGATCAAGGCATGTCACTTTCTGATCAGCTTCCTCACTTATATATTTAAATCCCCTAAAGCTGGGTGACATACATTGGGGATAAAGTGCCTGAGCTTTGAATCTTGCTTCTGATACTAGTTCTGTAACTCTGGACAAATCATATGCCATAGGAATGTAAAATAATGAGATTTAGAGCTGGAAATGACTTGAAAGACATTCTCATCCAACCCTCATATCTTACAGATAAAGAACTGAAGCTCAAAGAGTTGTTATTTAATGGAGGTCACCTAGGTAGTTAGGTATCTGAGCCAGGGTTTAAGCCCAAATTCTCAGACTCCTCTCCCAGTCCCAGTTTTATTATCTCTGAAATGGGGGAAATAATATCCCTGGCACTTAATTCACTGAGTTGTTAAGTCTCAAGTGAAATGATATTTGTGTTTTTTTTAAACCCATATCTTTTTAAAACCCTTATCTTCTGCCTTAGAATCAATACTGTGTATTGATATTGATTGATATTGATTCTAAGGCAGAAGAGTGGTTAAGGGCTAGACAATGGGGGTTAAAGTGACTTGCCCAGGGTCACACATCTAGGAAGTAAATGAGGCCAGATTTAAACCTAGGACCTCCCATCTCTAAGCTTGGTTCTCAATCCACTGAGCCACCCAGCTGACCCCTGAAATAATATTTGTAAAGAGCTTTGCAAACTTTAAAGTGACTTATAAATGGCAGAGTTCTAAAAAGAAATTATTGTTTTTATTACCACTTTCTTATACAGGGTCTGAGGTAAGTGCATTATAAACTTTATCATAGATTTAGATCTAGAAGGGATCTTAAAGGCCATCTATTTTAATCTCTTCATTTTACAGCTAAGGAAAGTGAGGCACAGAGATGCCCAATGGCTTGTTTCAGAACCCTCAATGTTATACAAAGCTAGGATTTGAAATAAGTAAATGAGGGAATCTTGTAAAGTCTCTAGGTAATGGTTGAATCTCAGTGTCTCTTCTTATCAGTCCCAACAGAACCTAGTCCATTTGGTTCCACCCGTGTGCCAGCTCTCCTTTGCAAATCAAAATGCAGTGCCCAAATCCTCTGCAATTTGTCCATTCTTTCTATTTCCTTATTATAGATTCGAACCCAAATTTTCTGATTGAATCCATCACTATTTCCAATGTGCCAAGCCCTCTCCATCTATTTTGAGAGGTAAATCAGGTATTTTATGTCATTGCAATCATTGTCCTGAGATATTGCTCAACTACCAAATGACTAACTGATTGGTTTGATACATGTAATTGGTTGGTGTGACACAGTTTGGTTCCACTCACAAGAAACCAAAATTGCTCACCATATGAACAGTAATTTTAGTTCTCCATGGTAATGGAAGAAAGTAATAAAGATGAATAAGATTTTTAGCATAAAGAACTCTGAACTTGGCAGGTGATTCTAGGAGAAGGCCTGGCTCTTGCACTTATTACCTTCTCTATCCATTTTTTAATTCTAGAAATTCCTTCTTTCAATTTTTCCTTTCTATCCTGTATATAGCTTGACTCATATATATATATATTATATGTATATAATATATATATATATTTGTTTACATGTTGTCTCTCCCATTAGATTGAAACCTTGAAAGCAAGATTGTCTTTTGCCTTTTTTAATCACCTGCACTTAGCAGGTGCCTAGGATATGGTAGGTACTTAATAAAAACTTATTGATTGATTGATTGGGGGGTCTTTAGACTATTCATTTCCCTTCTCTAAGGCTCAGTCTTCTCATCTGTAAAGTAAAAGCATATCTGCTAAGGTCCCTTCTGGCACCTCTGTACTCATAGTGTGAAAGCACATCAGACTTAGCTTCAGTCCAAAGTGCCTTGATCAAAAACGCTATGCATCTCTTACTGGTTTTTTCCCCACTAAACTTCACTACAGAATAAAATTTGACATTTTTCCTACTTTGAAAGTGAAATAACAACCTGTTCTTTTTCTCAGACTATGGTAACCTTATTTGGAAGGTTGAAATAATCATGAGAGCTCTGAATAATTTCCATTGTTTTCAATGGATGAATTTAACAGTAGCAAAGCCTAAAACCTATTATTAGTCAATTATTACATTAGGGACTGATTATGTACTTTCCTTAAAGAGACTGCGATTTGAGGTCAGGTCTTCATGGTCAACTTTAAGCAAAAGGAATAGCATTTATGATGGGATTCACAAGCATCTTTCTCTTCTTTTGGGGGCAAGATGAAATTATATTGCTTCAGTATGATGGACAGCAGCTTCTCTCTACTTTTAGTGACCAGAGTCTAGAGTTTGAAACACTAAAACCTGGGAAACAATAAGAATGTGACTACTGTCACAGTAAGACGATGAACCCTAAAAGTTTAAATCCTGCCTTTCATAATTGCTTTTAGCCTTTGAGCAATTTACCTCTTTAAGATTCAGTTTCCTTAAATGATATTATAAGTGTATATATATATATATATATATATATATAAATATTTACATACAGACACATGTGTGTGTATTTACTCTATTGCCATTGGCTCAAGTCCCCATTGTTTAAGTTCTCTCCATGGAAGGAAGCCAGTGACTAGTACCCAATTTCATTTAAGCTCGTAACATTAATTAGATTTTATAAAAAGATGCTTACTTCAAAGACATAGTGAGAAGAAGCATTTCCCCCAATTTCTCCAACTCATAGTCTCTCCTTTGTGCTGTCTCTTCCTCTAGAAGTGAATAAGATTCAACTTAGTTCAGTTCCTATATAGCACTGGCCCTGATGAGTTCACCTTCAAAGGCAGCATCTTTTCTTAATGAGTCCTCCTCTCAGGTTCTGCTTCGAAGTGAATCTGGAAGTTCTTCCAAAGAAAATTGCTTGTTCCTTGACTCCATGACTACAATAATTGACCTGAATTCTGACACCCAGATTCCCATGGCTTCCTTGTCTACCTTTCAAAACTTCTGACACTACTCCCTTCACAAGATACCATGAGTGAAAGAGTCACAAATATCACCTAGAAGCAAATGAAACAAGACAAGATGAGACTGATAAACTTTCTGAATGATCTTGAAGCCAATTAAAAGGCATCCAGTTGGAAGATCAGAAGCAGAATGCCTGTTCATGCTCCACAGTCTATCTCCTCAAGATACTTTCATTTCATATCATAGCAATTCTTCCAGCAGGAGGATTCCCTCTAACTGTGGGTGTCCCCCAGGGTTCTGTCCTGGACCTTCTTTTCTTCTCCTTCCACACTACTTCACTTAGTGAATCCATCAGCTCCCATGGATTTAGTTAATCTCTCTAGGCTGATAACTCTCAAATCTATTGATCCTGCTCCAATCTCTCTGCTGACCTCCAATCTCAAGTCTCCAACTACTATTAAGACGTTTCAAACTAGCCATCTAGTAGAAATCTTAAACTCAATATATCCCCAACAGAACTCATTATCTTACCCCTTAAATTCTCTGCTTCTCCAACCTTCCCCATTAGTGTAGAGGACAGAGCATCCTTCTGTTTTCTCAGACTTACAACCTAGAAGTTATCCTAGATTCCTCACTATCCCTCACCCCCAATATCCAAGCTATTTTCAGTGGCTGTCAACTTCACCTCTGCAACATCTCTCAAATGCATCCCTTTCTCTCCTCTGACACTGCCCCTCTACATCATTTCATGCCTGGACTTTTGCAATATCCTGCTAGTGGGTCTCTGCCTCAAGTCTCTCACCATTCCAATACATCTTCCATTTAGCCACCAAATTGTTTTTTTTTCCCTAAAGTGCAGTTCCAATCACACCACCTACACTAGCTTCCTATTGCCTCCAGGATCAAAAACGAAATCCTTTGACAAGCAAAGCCCTTCACAATCAAGCCTCTCATATTTCCCCATACTTCTTACACATCTGTCCCTGAAATATACTCTTCAACCCAATGAAATTAACTTCCTGACTATTCCATGAATAGTGTCACTACCCTTCTTGGTTCCAGACAGTTTCTGTGAATGTCCTCCATGTCTAGAATGCTTTTCCTCCTCTACTCTATTTCCTGACCTCACTATCTTCCTTTAGACCCCAACTAACATCTCTTTTTTCCCACTGGAAGCCTTCTATAATCTCTCTTTAGTGCATTCCCTCTTTTAACTATTTCCGATTTAACACACACACACACACACACACACACACACACATAGTTTGCTTTATGTATATTTGTTTATGTGCTGTCTCCTCTATTAAATTGCAAATTTCTCAAAGGCAGGACTATCATGTCTTTCTGTATCCCAGAACTTAGCACAAGACCTAAGTCCTTAATAAATATTGATTGATTGACAATTGATTTTCAGGTTCTCCATGTGTGAAGATGCTATTCCGAATATGCTGATCCACATGACCTCTATAAGCCAAATATTATTGTTATTGAGATTGTTATTAGAGAAATACTTTTCTAGTGGTGATTAATCTGGTTGCATATTAATGGCAGAAATAGTACAGTTAAATCTTTTGTACACAGCAAATATTTTGTAAACATAATACAATAATCAGCACACAATAGATAATCTTTAATTTGAACTTCTGTAACATTTTGAATTTGATTTGAACATTCTGAAACAGTTTTGCATATATCATGCCATTTATCCATTACAATTACCATATGAGTTAGGTATTATAGATGATATTATCTCTGTTTTATAGACAAAATGGAGGCTCGGAGAGTGTAAGTCATTTACTGGTAATCATAGAACTCATAACTGGCAATTTGAACCCAGGTTTCTGGTGTTCTTTTTTACATTATTCATGAGAAGGAAGATGCCTCTTCATGGCTGATAATTATATTTATTTCAAAAGAAGGTATCTTACCCTAAATTTTTAGTAGAATTCAGAATAAGAAAGACATCTTCCTTCATGAAATAAGACCCATGGTGAGGTGAATTTAAAGACTTTTCCTGCTCTATTATTCTGCCTGGAAGAACCTGTAACTCTCAAGTAAAGAAAGATGAGAGTAGGACCCATTCTATTAATTAGAGACTCATTTAGATAAACAAAAATCTCTCTTAAAAAGCAGATATCCCATGGGAAATTTCAACCTCCTCAAATGTTATTGTGAGTGACTAGGACTCAACTCAATAGACATTTACTAAAAAGACCTACTATAAAGGAAATATTTTGTCTCATAGCCTGAGATTGTACATGGTGGAACCAGATCTCACTGGGAAGCCATAGAATTGATTCTCCTAAGGTCTCTTCCTCTGACTGGTTATATGAATAGATCAGTTCTCTGGGTTTTAATTTTCTTGTTGGTAAAATAGGGGCAAGAAATAAAGGGAGCCAATGAGAAGAAAAAGCTTTAGGTCCCTTTCAGTTTTAAATCCATGATTCTATTATCCTTTGTTACCTGAGTTCCAATTCCCAAATCTGCTAATAACTAGCTTATTGAATTTGGTTATGTCCTGTTACCTTATAAAGGCTTCATTTACTCATCTATAAAATGAAGAAGTTTGACAAGATCAGAAGTTCATAATTTTATAGGTGTGTGTGTGTGTGTGTGTGTGTGTGTGTGTGTGTGTGTGTATGTGACACCTATTTGGTAGTCTAGTGAAGTCTATAGGCTGCTACTCAAATAATGTTTTAAAATGCATATAATAAAATACAAAGGAAATAAATAATGTTAAAATACAGTTGTCAAAGTATTTTTCAAAATCATTCATGAATTCTAAGCTAAGAGTTTTTGGCCTAGATGGTCTCTAAGATCCCCTGGCATTTTCTGTTCTTTAGCCCACCTGAGAACATTAACTAAATATCCTAATAGTGCCAACAAATTTGAAATCATTATTAAGTATATATTTTTTCCAGATGAACTATAGTCTTTCACTATATGCTCCAAAATTCTGCCAATGGGATCTAGTAAATTCAGCTTCTTGGGTAATCACTCAGATTTTAGCATCCAGGTTGAGCTGGAAATCCCTCTTAGCTTTTGATTTTCTCTCTACTCTAGAATCATTCCCTGGGGCTCAGGCAGATTTCTAAGCCAGTCTGAGCAATAATGGACACGTTCTGCTTGGATACTCACAAAGACAATAAATTACTTACGCATCACTCTAGTTTTTGTGTTGTTATGAAAAATAGCTTACAGTATAAGGATAACAGCCTATAATTCTGAACTTCTTGCCCAAGAATGTTATATGCACAATTCTTGCAATCGATTGACATTCCATCTTCCCATGCAGTCTACCAAAATGAGATTTTCTTTCTTTTATTTTTTTTTGGTAGTTAGTCTTTTTTTTAATTCAAAAGTATTTTATTTTACCAATTACATAAAATAATTTTCAACATGTGTTTTCCAAAATTATAAGATCCAAACCATCTCCTTCCTTCCCTTCTCTCTCCCAGCTCCGAGACGGTAAGTGATTTGATCTGCACCATAGATGTATTATGCAAAACACATTTCCATATTGATCATTGTATTAAGAGAAAACTCATATAAAACCAAAACCCCAAAATAAAACCATAAATACACTGATGTGAAATATAGCATGTTTTGATTTGCATCCACCCTGACTCAACAATTCTTTCTCTGGAAGTGGATAGCATTCCCCATCATAAGTTTTTCAGAATTGTCCTAGATCATTGCATTACTGAGAGTAGCCAACTTTTCATAGTTGGTCATTGTACAATATTGCTGTTACTATGTACAATGTTCTCCTGGTTCTGCTTATTTCTTTCTCCATCAGTTCATGCAGATCTTTTCAGCTTTTTTCTGAAATCATCTTGCTTATTTCTTACAGCACAATAGTATTCCATCACCAATATATAGCACAATTTGTTCAGCCATTCCTCAATTAATGGACATCCCCTTAATTTCCAATTCTCTGCCACTACAAAAAGAGTTTCTATAAATATATTTTGTACAAGTAGGTCCTTTCCCCTTTCTTATGATCTCTTCGGTATACAGACCCGGTATAAAGAACAGTAGTGGTACTACAGAATCAAAGGATATGCACAGTTTTATAGCCCTTTGTGCATAGTTCTAAATTGCCCTCCAAAATGGTTGGACTATTTTACAACTCCACCAATAGTGCATTAGTGTCCCAGTTTTGCAGCATCCCCTCCAACATTTATTACTTTCCTTTATTGTCATATTGACTAATCTGATAGGTGGGAGTTGTTTTAATTTGTATTTCTTTAAACAAAGGGGATTAAGAAACATTTTCATATGATTTTTGATAGCTTTGATTTCATTATCTGAAAATTGCTTGTTCTTATCCTTTGACCATTTGTCAATTGAAAAATGTTCATATTCTTATAAATTTGACTTAGTTCTCTATACATTTGAGAAATGAGACCTTTATCATATGAATTGGTTTAAAATGTTTTCCCCAGGTTGTTGTTTCCCTTCTATTCTTGATTACATTAGTTTTGTTTGTATAAGAACTTTTTAAATTAATATAATCAAAATTATTCATTTACATTTTATAATGTTCTCAATCTCTTATTTGGTCACAAATTCTTCCCTTATCTCCAGATCTGCAGGCAAATTATTCTATATCCCCTTAATTTACTTATGACATAACGCTTTATGGCTAAATCATATATCCATTTTGATCTTATCTTGATTATATATTTGTTTATATATACAAAATGAGATTTTCTAATATCATAGATTTTAGAGCTACAAGCAATCTTAAGACCACCTAGTCTAACCTCTTCTTTTTTTGTGGTTGAGAAAACTAAGGAACAGAGAAATAAAAGTTATACAAATAAGTGTCTGAGACAGGATTTGAAGCCAGGCCTTCTTGATTTCAAGTCTAGTGCTCTATATACCACATCAGAGAGCTTCCTTTTTTAGGAAATTTAAAAAATAATGGCTGAATGTATTTATACAGTGCCATGGCTGATCAAGGTGAGGCAGGAGAAACTGGCAAGGATAAAGAGTATAATTTAGTTGAAAGATTAGTTTTAGAGTCAGGATGCTGGAATTTGAGCTTATGTCTATAATCTTTGTGGCTAAGATTAGTAATCTCAACTCTAGGCCTTATTTTCCCCACCTGTAAAATGAGTGAATTAGACTATATTATTTCTCTGGTCCCTTTCAGCTCTAAGTTATATTATTCTAAATCAGGCAAGTATTTAGTTGATCATTAAGTATTTATTACATTTATATACCATAACATGAATATAACATATTTGTTTTGTTCATATTGTTTGTATAAGATGATATGTTTTTATATTACATGTGTATCATGTTTACTTAATAAATATTAATGATATTAAATAGTAATGCTAAAAAATAAAATAAAAGCTATATAAACATAATATATTTTATATATTATAGTTTGATATACTATATTACATTAAACTATGTGCCGGATACTCTGCAAAACACTGAGGATGCAAAGAAAGGTAAAACATAGTCCCTACATCCTAATGGGGGAAAGGAGAGGATAAGATATAAATAAATGGGTGTTTACAGAGTAAATAGAATCTGAGAAAGAAAGGAATTGGCATCTGTTAGGACAAAGAATGGGCTTGTGTAGAAGGTAAGCTTTAATTTGAAACCTGAAGGAAGTGAGAGAAACTAAAAGGAGAAGGTGAGGAGAAAAAACATTCTAGGCATGGAGGAAAGGAACATGGCAGAGGAAAGGGAAAATGAATGGATAATAGGAGATGGTAAAAGCTTAATAACAATGATGACAACATGACACTTCAAAAGTCTATTATTTCATTGATGAGGGATCTCCTGCTACAATGAAACTCTCAGGCCCTTTGTGACTTACTAGATGATCTCTGAGAGTCATTGAGGCAGAATATCTGAAGCCAAGATTAGTGGAATAGTTGATCTCTCAAGACCCTGGACCTCAAGTGACAAAGACCAGAAGATCTTCCCAAAAAAATTCAGCTAACAATATAGAGATGCAGAAACATTGAACAAATGGCTAAATCAAGAGAATGTGTTTACAGAAGTGAAAACTAGGGAGTTCATGATACAGAAATGATAGAGATCAGGTCTCTCTTAATAGAACACACAAAAAGTTCATTTTTAAGGAAACCAAACTAATTGGCCTTTGCAAAAAGGGAATAAAAACTGGGTAATATATAGTATTTCTGAATTCAAAATTTTACCAACTACCAAACACCTAAAAAGATAAATCAGGTAGCCAAGATTCTAATAATTGTGATGTGGAATTAACTAAGGTTTATCTATAACTAAAATATAAAGCCCTTTACATATATTATCTTGTTTGATCCTCATTGCAACTCTTTGAGCTAGGTGCTATTATTATCGAGTATAAGACTGGATGTGGGAGTCAAGAAGACCTGAGTTTAAATCCTATTTCATGCATTTACTTAGCCCTGTAACTCTGGGCAAACCATAACCTCTCTTCCCCAGTTTCCTCATCTATAAATTGGAATAATAAGAGTACTTATCTCTCAGGGATAAATTATATAACATATGTAAAGCACTTCTCATATCTTAAAGTACATTAAGAATTCTAATTGTTAGTATTAGTGGCATTATTATGGAAACTGATGCTGAGAACAGTTTGAGTTTATAAAGCTAATATCTGAGACAAAGTTTGAACTCAGGTCTTCCTGACTTCAATATTTTTTCTATTATTCAAAAGCTCATTTTCCTTTTATAAATGAACAGATATGAAATCCTTGTATTACAAATGCAAATCCCCCAACATACTTGAAAACCCACAAATTAAATATATATGTATAAGTTCATTATTTTAGATAAAACCATCCCTCAAATTCACTTGGGCACAACATAGACAAAAGCATAAGTACAATATTCTTAACAACTGTTGCTGTACTGAACACTAATACTCTAGACCTGTAGAATGAAAAGTTCTCAAAATGAAGAGATCTAGTAATCAAAATCATAACTACGTGGGAAGAAGAAGGAGTATACCTCATCCTGGCCCTCTTATCTGCCACTGGAGTTGTCTCAAAGACCATTTCAGTGAATTTATAGAAAAGGAGCTTGCATCCCAGCATTTTTATTCAGTTTTTAAACAAAGAAAAGAAAAAATCAATCTCAGTATTCATCTGCACAAGAGTTCAGTGAACATCAAACATAAAAGAATAATGGTATTACTGTGGTTTATCCTACATCTGGTTCCATCAGGACTCCAACAAATATGAAAATAAGGACAAAATAATAACAATAATAATAAAGTACCATAAGCTCATTGTGAGTAGGGATTCCTTCTCTTTCATTATATTGGGAATAATGAATCCTGTGAAAGTAACATAATTCAAATTGCCACTACATATTTCTATTAGACTGGAACTAGTTCTTTTATCTTTTACATAATTCTAATTTCAAATAATATGAATTTGAATACCTGCAAATCAATTCATGAGATTCATTATTCCCACAATTTGGGACCTACCTGTATCTGTATCTCCAGTGCTTCACACAGTGCCTGGCACATAGTAGGAGCTTAATAAAATATTGGCCAATTGATTAATTAATGTAACACTTAGGTTTACAAAATGCTTTCTTTAACAAATCTGTGAGGCAAGAAGTGAAAGTGTTGTTATCTTTATATTAAAGATGAGGAAAATGACTTAGATAAGTAAAATTACTTGTCAACAGGCATCCGGCTACCATGTGTGTGTTAGTAGGACAGAAATTGCTGTTCTGCTTTTTCCTAAGTGGACAGATTCAAGTCTAGTTGATGAGGAGGAGAAAGTATGTGAAGGAAAGCAGATCATTGAGCTTATGTGTCTATGAGCTGAGAATAACAATAGCAATAATAAGAGTCATGAGAAAATCTCTTTTTAAATTCTATATGTACCTTTTGATTTACCTGATTTCATATTCATTATCTGATAATCCCATGAGATAAATAGTACAAGATTTATTAATCCCATTTTTCAGGTGAGGACACCAAAATCCAAGTTGTGGTTACTTTTTGGTCTCCAGGTCACATAAGGAATTATAATGGAAGGATCAGAAAAGTAGTGGATGGTCAAGACTCAAATAGAGGTATTTTTATTGCACCTCAGGTTTCTATTTGCCCTGTCAAATTACTTCTCATTAAAGGGGGAAGGAGAATAGACTCCCTTGACTCTCTTAGAGTATTGATATGAGGAAATGTATGTCTTTGGGAGAGAATTATTTCCTTTTGTGCCTTTGTTTACAAAATGAGTCTTAATTAAAAACACTAATAACAAAAAAGCAGTATAACAGTCATCTACTTCGTCACTTGTGTTTTCCATTGATTTTACAGTCCTATACAAATTATCACTTTTTCAGGGCCACCTTCCCCAATCTCCCTTGCCCCAGCTTCTCATTCCCAACAAAGCACAACTCTTTCCATAAAGACCTTGAACAAGTTATTTAATATCTATCAGACTCAGTTTATTCATTTGCAAAATGATGATTTCAAAATACCTTCCCTTTAAAAACCTGTATGATTTTATAGTATAATCCCCTTTCCAGAATAACATTCTTTATCAACTCCATCCTTCATTTCTCTCTAACTTTTATCTTCAATTCAGCACATGGCAGAGAGGGAAGGGAGAATCATTATATTCTTCTGCCTGTCTCTTCAGATTTGTAGCCAGCTGGTCATCCTGAGGTACCTGAGGAAAGGGTACCCCCACATCTGTGCTTGCTTTCATCATTTCTTTTTTTTTTAATTTTAAACCCTTAACTTCTGGGTATTGACTTATAGGTGGAAAATTGGTAAGGGTAGGCAATGGGGGTCAAGTGACTCGCCCAGGGTCACACAGCTGGGAAGTGTCTGTGGCTGGATTTGAACCTAGGACCTCCTGTCTCTAGGCCTGGCTCTCAATCCACTGAGCTACCCAGCTGCCCCATGATTTCATCATTTCTGATGAGATTATTACCCAGAGAGACCTAATGATAAATCATACTTGGGGGAAACCTACTTTCCTTTTGGAAAGCACTGATATACATTGGATTCCACTGATATGCACTGGATACCTTTGTGTGTGAAGATCAGTTACTGAATGAGCTTCATCTATATATGCAAAAGTCAGTGATGGGTCAGAAGTCCTTTCCAAACCCAAAAGACATAACAGTCACATCTGCAGCCACAATTTTCAGTGTGGAGACACATGAAACTCATTTTCACTGCCTTCTAGGTAACCTCACAGCTTCAGAAAATAAGAGAAAACTTGGGTTCATCTTTTGGTCTTTAATAAATATCCTAGGAGCTACTCTTCTGCTGGTGGGAGTTTTCTAGTACCCAATTATTTGTATTATAATACTAAAATTAAGGAAAAGTTTGAAGCTGAAGGCTTCTAGGCAGTAGAGTAGATAAAATGACAGGTATGGATTCAGGAAGACTCCTTTTTCTGAGTTCAAATCCAGCTTCAGACACTTACTAGCTGTGTGACTCTGGGCAATATAATTTAACCCTGTTTGTCTCAGTTTCATTATCTGTAAAATGAGCCAGAGAAGGAAATGACAAACTACTTCAAGATCTTTGAGAAGAAAACCCCAAATGGGGACACCAAGAGTCAGACATGACTGAAAAAATGTTTCCACAATGACAAAAAGCTTGATTTTAAGAAAAAGTAAAAAAAATTCACCTTTCTTTCTTAAAGGGGAAGGATTATAGGAATAGAACACTACATACATTATTACATTTGTCTCATACATAGTTTTGCTAACTCTCTTTCTGTCTCTGTCTCTCTCTCTCTCGCCTACCACCCTCCTCCCATCTATTTTCTTATGTCTGTTTGTCTCTTTGTTTCTATCTGTCTCTGTCTCTCACACATGGAATGTCTCATAAATGGGTAAAAGAGGAAAGATATATTCAGAAATTAATCCAGACAAAATGGAGTAAATTTATATTCCATAAAGAAGCATGCGGGGCAAACAGGGGAGACAATTAATACACTGGAAGGGTAAAGAGGTTGGAGAGAGGAAACACTTAATACTTAAGTGCAATGAAATTAACTTAAAGAGGGAAGAACAAAAGGACTGGTGGGGAGGGAAGCAACACTAGGGAGGGAGAGGGTGGCAGGAGGGGGTAGCTTAAAAAGACTCTAAAGAAGAATAAGAAGGCAATAATAAGGGAGGGGGGAGAAAGGGAACTACAATAAGGGAGGGAATTAGGGGAACTGATTAAAAAGAAAACACTGGTATAGAAGGAAATAGTGAAAGAAGAAAGGGCAGGACAAGGAGAGAGAATCAAGATGTCTGGGAATACATAGTTGATAATTATAACTCTGAATGTGAATGGGATGAACTCGCCCATAAAATGGAAGTGAATAGCAGAGTGGATTAGAAAGCAAAATCCTACTATATATTGTCTACAAGAAACACACATGAGACAGGCAGACATACATAGAGTAAAAATAAAAGGCTGAGGCAAAATCTATTGGGCTCCAACTGAGAAAAAGAAGGCAGCAGTTGCAATCATGATTTCTGACAGAGCCAAAGTAAAAATAGATCTGGTTAAAAGAGATAGGGAAAAACTGCTCTTTTTGTGGTGACAAAAACTGGAAAATGAGGGTATGCCCTTCAATTGGGGAATGGCTGAACAAATTGTGGTATATGCTGGTGATGGAATACTATTGTGTTCAAAGGAATAATAAACTGGAGGAATTCCATGTGAATTGGAAAGACCTCCAGGAATTGATGCAGTATGAAAAGAGCAGAGACAAAAGAACATTATACACAGAGACTGATACACTGTGGTAAAATCAAATGTAATGGACTCCTGTACTAACAGCAATGCAATGACCCAGGACAATTCTGAGGGATTTATGGAAAAGAATGCTACCCACATTCAGAGGGAGAACTACAGGAGTAGAAACACAGAAGGAAACAACTGTTTGAACACATGGGTTGATGAGGACATGACTGGGGATGTAGACTCAAAACAACCACAAATAATATGGAAATAGATCTTCATAGATGACACATGTTAAAACCAGTGGAAATGTACATTGGCTGGGGGGGGCAAGAGTTTGGGGGGGTTGAAGGGGAAAGTAAGAACATGAATCATGTAACCATGGAAAATTTTTCTAAAAAATTAAAAAAAGAGTTAGGGAAGGTAAATACATCCTGATAAAAGGCAGTATAAACAAGGAAGATATATCAGAACTCAACGTGTGTGCTCCAAATGGTATAGTATACAGATTTCTAAAGGAAAAGCTAGTGGAGCTCAAGGATGAAATAGATAGCAAAACTATACTAGTGGGTGACCTCAACCTTCCCTTATCAGATCTAGATAAATCAAACTAAACAATAAATAAGAAAGAGATAAGAGAGGTGAATGAAATCCTAGAAAAATCAGAGTTAATAGATATATAGAGAAAAATAAATATGGACAAAAGGAATACACCTTCTTTTCATCAGCACATGGAACATTCACAAAGATTGACCATGTACTAGGACATAGAAACATGGCAAACAAATGTAAAAAAGCAGAAATCATAAATGCAACCTCATCAGATCATAATGCAATAAAAATAGTTGTTAGTAAGGATATATGGAGAGGCAAACCAAAAAGTAATTGGAAATTAAATAATATGATTCTCCAAAAAAAGTTAAAGAACAAATCATAGAAACAATTGATAACTTCATTGAAGACAATGCAATGAAGAGATTTCTTACCCAAACCTATGGAATGCAGCCAAAACAGTTCTAAGGGGAAAATTTATATCATTGAGTGCATATATTAACAAATTAG
Source organism: Gracilinanus agilis (assembly GCF_016433145.1). Lineage (NCBI taxonomy): Eukaryota > Metazoa > Chordata > Mammalia > Didelphimorphia > Didelphidae > Gracilinanus > Gracilinanus agilis. Next base: position 640,570,268 of record NC_058131.1, read on the forward strand.
GGAAGGCAGCGATTAATAAATTGGGCATGCAACTTAAAAAAATAGAAAGCAAACAAATTAAAAATCCTCAGATGAAAACTAAATTAGAAATACTAAAAATCAAAGGAGAAATTAATAAATTCAAAAGTAAAAGAACTATTCAATTAATAAAGAAGACTAGGAGGATATTTTGAAAAAAAAACAGATGAAATAGACAAAGTACTAGTCAATCTAATTAAAAAAAGGAAAGAAGAAAACCAAATCGACAGTATCAAAGATGAAAAGGGAGATCTCACATCTAATGAAGGGGAAATTAAGGCAATCATTAAAAACTATTTTGCCCAATTATATGGCAATAAATTTAGCAATCTAGGAGATATGGATGAATATTTACAAAAATATAAATTGCCTAGATTAACAGCAGAAGAAATAGAATACTTAATCCAATATCAGAAAAAGAAATTGAACAAGCCATCAAAGAACTCGCTAAGAAAAAAATCACCAGGGCCTGATGGATTCACAAGTGAATTCTATCAGACATTCAAAGAGCAACTAATCCCAATACTATACACATTATTTGATATGATAAGCAAAGAAGGAGTTCTACCAAATTCCTTTTATGACACTAATATGGTACTGATTCCAAAGCCAGGTAGACCAAAAACAGAAAAAGAAAACTACAGACCAATCTCCCTAATGAACATAGATCCAAAAATCTTAAATAGAATACTAGCAAAAAGACTCCAGCAAGTGATCATGAGCGTTATCCATCATGATCAGGTGGGATTTATACCAGAAATGCAAGGATGGTTCAACATTAGGAAAACCATCCACATAATTAACCATATCAACAAGCTAACAAACAAAAATCACATGATTATCTCAATAAATGCTGAAAGCCTTTGACAAAATTCAACACCCATTCCTACTGAAAACACTAGAAAGTATAGGAATAGAAGGACCTTTCCTAAAAATAATTAATAGTATGTATCTAAAACCATCAACAAGCATCATCTGCAATGAGGATAAATTAGAAGCCTTCCAATAAGATCAGGAGTGAAACAAGGATGCCCATTATCACCTCTATTATATAACATTCTACTAGAAACACTAGAAGTAGCAATTAGAGAAGAAAAAGAAATTGAAGGTATCAAAGTGGGCAAGGAGGAGACTAAGCTATCACTCTTTGCAGTTGATAGCATAGTCTACTTAAAAAATCCTAGAGAATCAACTAAGAAGGTTGTAGAAATAATCACCAACTTTAACAAAGTTGCAGGATACAAAATAAATGCACATAAATCATCAACATTTCTATATATTTCCAACGCATCGCAACAGCAAGAAGTAGAAAGAGAAACACCATTTAAAATCACCCTAGACAACATAAAATACTTAGGAATCTATCTACCAAAACAAATACAGGAATTATACAAACACAACTACAAAACATTTCCAAACAATTAAAACTAGATCTAAACAATTGGAAAAATATTGATTAATCCACTATTTGACAAAAACTGCTGGGAAAATTGGAAAACAATATGGGAGAGATTAGGTTTAGATCAACATCTTACACCTTACACCAAGATAAATTCAGAATGGGTGAATGATTTGAATATAAAGAAGGAAATTATAAGTAAATTAGGTGAACACAGAATAGTATACTTGTCAGATCTCTGAGAAAGGAAAGATTTTAAAACCAAGAAAGAGTTAGAAAAATTACAAAATGTAAAAGAAATAATTTTGATTACATTAAATTAAAATTTTTTTGTACACACAAAAACAATGCAACCAAAATCAGAAGGGAAACAACAAACTGGGAAAAAATCTTTATAACAAAAAACTCTGACAAAGATCTAATTACTCAAATATTCAAAGAGCTAAATCAATTGTACAAAATATCAAGCCATTCCCCAATTGATAAATGGGCAAGGGACTTGAATAGGCAATTTTCAGATAAAGAAGTCAAAACTATCAATAAACACATGAGAAAGTTTTCTAAATCTTTAATAATTAGAGAAATGCAAATAAAAACAAATCTGAGGTACCACCTTACACCAGGAGATTGGCTAAAATGACAGCAGGGGAGAGTAATGAATGTTGGAGGGGATTGGCAAAATTGGGACATTAATGCACTGCTAGTGGAGTTGCAAATTGATGCAACCATTCTGGATGGTAAATTGGAATTATGCCCTAAAGGTGTGAAATGATTGCCTGCCCTTTGATCTAGCCATACCATTGCTGGGTTTGTACTCCAAAGAGATCATAGGGAAAAAGACGTACAAAAATATTTATTGCCCTGCTCTTTGTGGTGGCAAAAAACTGCAAAATGACAGTATGCCCATTAATTGGGGAATGGCTGAACAAATTGTGATGGAATACTTTTGTGCTCAAAGGAATAATGAACTGGAAGGATTCCATATGAACTGGAATCACCTCCAGGAATTGATGCAGAGTGAAAGGAGCAGAACCAGAAGAACATTAAACACAGAAACTGATACATTGTGGTAGAATCTAATGTAATAGATTTCTGTACTAGCAGCAAATCAAGGTCCAGGACCTATGGAGAAGAACGGTACCCACATTCAGAGGAAGAACTACAGGAGTAGAAACACAGATGAAAAACAACTGCTTAAACCCATGGGTTGATGAGGACATGATTTGGGAAGTAAATTCTAAATGGCCACCCTAGTGCAAATATCAATAATATGGAAATAGGTCTTTTTTAATTAATTTTTTTTATTTTTAGAAAAAATTTTCCATGGTTACATGATTCATGTTTTTACTTTCCCCTTCATCCTCTCAAACTCTCCCCCCGCCCATTGCTAACTGGCATTTACATTGGTTTTAACATGTGTCATCAATCATGACTTATTTACATATTTTTGGTATTTGCATTGGTGTGGTCCTTTAGGGTCTACATCCCCAATCATGTCCTAATCCACTCAAGTTTTCAAGCAGTTATTTTGGGGGGCCTGGGGTGTTTGGGTCTGAGAGTAAGAATATGAACCATGGAACCATGGAAAATTTTTTTCTAAAAAAATAAAATTAGATTTGTATCCAAAAAAAGGTGGGGTTATTATAGGAATGGAACACTACATACATTATTACATTTATCTGATACATAGTTTTGCTAAACTCTCTGCCTCTCTCTCCCCCTGTCACCCTCCTCTCATCTATTTTCTTATGTCTGTTTTTCTCTCTGTTTCTATCTGTCTCTGTCTCTCTCACACATGGAATATCTCATCAATGGGTAAAAGAGGAAAGATATATTCAGAAATTGAGGTGTTATAAAAACAAAGGCAAAAATAGACACTAGACCTATGATTTCATTGGTGTATGGAACTCCTGGGAGAAGAAGTTCCTTCTACCAACCAAGCTCAGCAATTTATAATCTTAGGAAATTGCCTAGAAATTTGAGAGCTTAAGACTTCCCCATAGTCACATAGCCAGTGTGTTATTTGAAACCATACCTGAGCCAAGTCAATCAGATTCTGAGATTAACTCTCTAATTCTTTTAAAAAGAAAAAATATTAGAAGTTGAGTTCAACTTAAGTTGTACAGAATTTTATTTTCCATCTACCTTACTTCATTCAATTGACCACACAAAGGTGTAAAAAGTAATATTGTGATAGGGAAAGAGCATAGTACAGGCAGGGAATTAGAAAGCCTGAGCTTAAGTCTTAATTCTGCCATTAACTCCCTCTAGGACCTTTAGTAAATTCTCAGCTTCATTTTTCTTATCTGTAAAACAAAGATAATCTGAGCATTAGTTACTTCACAAGGTTTTTAGAAAAATGAAAAGAGATAACATATGTCTAGAATCTTATAATGCTAAAGTGCTTTATAAACATGGAACACTTATTATCATTATTTTGTTATTAATTCTGGAAAGTAGCTTTATTTTCAATTAGCTGATAGAAGAGGAGCAGAGATTAAAAATGTGGTTGAGTTGGGAAAGGGAGAGAAAAGTCTTTTAAAAATGAGAAAAGATGATGAATGTATAATGAAAAGGCCACTAGTTTCAGAATCAGAAGGTTGAGTCTCAACTTGGACACATCTATTAACCTGAACCTCAGTTTTCTCTTCTGGGAATATGTTGTGTAAGTGGAAATTTTATATCCTTTAGACTTCATCTTCCAGAATTCTTCCCTCTCCCCAAACTTCCCTTTTCCTTTCTGTTTACATGTGTCTTTTATGTGATTGTATATAAGTTTTGGGTAATACCCCCTATCTCTCTCTGAAAAATATTTGAGAATTCTATCCCTTTGTGGTTGCCAAAATGTGGATTTGAAAATTAGTATACAAGAACTAAACATTATATTTTATAAAGTTTTATTAATAATAAACTAACATAAAGAACTAGAGTGAAAAGATGCTAAACTAACTTCAGCCATGTTCATGAAGAGAAGAGAAAGAGGGAGGATCTTTAGAACTTCTAAAACAATAATTTAACCATGCAAATGTGGAGACACAGGAGAGATTAAATGGAATTATGGGAAATACTAAGGGACTTATGGGGAAAGAAGTCCAAGGTTCAAAATCTCCATTTATACACTCTGAGTATACTTGGATGAATCTGTGATCTCAATCACATGGGTACTCCTTCCAACAGTGTTGATCATAACCCATCTATCCCTTTTCCTTAGTAAAAACCTGTTTAAGTATCCCCTTATCAATCTTCTACATATATTCATCCATTGTGCTTTGGTCTTTCTCTAGGTCTTTTGATGTCCTTCCCTAATCCACTATTCCCAGAAATGTATTAATCTCTAGTTTTAGGATGTAAATTCCTTGAGGGCAGAATTATCTTAGTTCGTGTTTCCTTGTTTGTTTTGAGAGTTTTTTTTGCATTTATGTAGTCATTGCTTTTCATAGTGCCTGGCCTAGAATAAACTTAAGAAATGCTTTTTCACTTATTTTAGTAGCCATGTAGCACTCAGATTGTTCATCTATCTTCACCCTTACTACATGAAAAGTCTGTCTCCTTTTCTAATCATACATCTTTTGACCACTTCTTTTATGACACTTTGGGTATGTGATTCATTGTGGGAAACATGGTGCAATCTATTTATGCCTCCCATATGCCCTTCTATTTCCCACTGGATGATTTACAATATTGATTCTTTAAACATTGCCATATTCCATGATTCTGAGCCAGATGGAATCACTGGAAGAATATTGGAGTTAAAATATGGGTTTTTGTTTTGGAGGGACCCTTAGAACTATTGAAAGCATAATGCAACTTCCTAAATTAAATTTAACCTGGTTTCTTTTATCCTCTGAGCCCAGATCCTAATCCATTGGCAGCATATGTTTAAAATATGGGAACTACAGGCAAACTCCATGACTATTCCTCCAACTGAATATTTTAGCCAGGAAAAAAGGAAATTTTCACCTAAAAGATTTTTGTACATATATATTGATAGGAAATACAAAAATTTGAGTTATTATGGATCACATTTAGGAGGTTATACAACATGCACAAAATCATTCATGAAGAGGAGCAACTGGACAACCTCCCTATCCAAATGAAATCTATATTCCATTTGTATTCTACAGTGGAAATTATCTCTAAGGCTAAGCAGATGTTTTCATGTTGTATGTCTAAACTGATAACAATATAATAGTCAAAAGAAGTTATCTCTGTTTTTGCTTCTAACTAGAATAATTACAGAAGACATCTTATTAGATAAGGACCTTGCTCTATGAAATAAAATGCTTTTTTAGTGTCAACAAATAATTAGGGCTGTGATATCTTTTATTCTATATACCTTTTTGTCATAAATGTGAATGCAAAGATATGGACTATTGTGAATATCACTTGTGAAAGGCTATCAATTCTTTGATATTTTATTAAGCTTATGTTTTATGTAAATTATTACCATAATGAATATTGTTGTTTTTGCTCATCCTTCAGTTTTCAAAGAGGATCAATGACATCACAGGTGATGTCTTGACTTTTGCATAAATTGGATTTAAGTATAGCAGAATTATATGAAGTTATCAGCCTTGTTTCTAGTATCATCAAAGTCCAGTGGCAAGACAAAAGAATGACTGGCAATGGCCCAGGATGCAGTGGATGACCTTGGTATCTTCGATGTCTGACCGAGCTCTAAGTACTCCATAGCACTTGTTTCAGCAACCTTCATAGTTGTTGAAACAAACTGTTCTTATTTGCCCATTCTTCTGTGGGGGGGACTCTTCACATACTTGAGGGTAGCCACCCCCCCCAAACTCATTGAAGGGTTTGAATCTCATTGATTACCTTCAGCCTGCTTTAGCCCATCTGCCAATACAGTTTTGCCAGGTTGCGATTGCTGCTCATACTATAGCTTCTTGGAGCCACAAGTGAGAGTGAAAGATGAATACCAAAAATTAATAAGCAGCCCTGAAAAGGTTGGCAAGCCCTCACACCAGAGGTACTAGTCTTTGCTAAATCCCACATATATAATAATGATATAGAGCTAAGAAAGTAAATATATGACTTACAAGTGACTAAAGTATTGTTTTGACATTTGGGGCATTGACATTAATTTACATAAACATCATAGTCATAAAACAAATTTAATTGTCTGTATTGATATTTAATAGTAAGTATTTAATTAATCATTTTAAAGACCTTAGGCAGGTAATTATTTTAGTTATGGTAGTATATATTAAAAGTAGATTCATAGTTATCAGTACCATCTCTATTACTATTTTCAGATGTAATAGCATCTATTATTTTCTCCAATTACTCTTTGTATTGTCAGCTTTCAGGTATCCTGGGAATTGATCCCTCTGTGCCTTTAACACTTTGTCAAATGTTGGTATATATTTGATCCTCCCTATTTTGTTTCTTTTCTGAACATTTTTGTTCTCATTAGAGACTTTGATGTTATAGTGTTGACTCTAGTCATTTATGGAAAAAAATAGGCTATTGAAGAATCTTGTCAGATAATTTTAAAGAGATATCTAACAAATTTTATGTATCTACATAAATATATACTTATATACATATGTATTGTCACATATTTTTGTCTTGTATTCTGCAGTTTCATCCTAAATTTTTTGCAATGATCTGGATTGTGTCTCATGCTAATGAATTTTTTTTTCTGCAAATGCATTTTTCCTTCCATTGCCTCTCACTGGTTACAAGGCAATATACTTCCCATAATTATCTATCATTCTCTTCCATAAAAGTTTACAACTAACCAATCAATAAACAATTTATTAAGCACCTAATATGTCATGGACTTAATAATCAATTGATAAACATTTATTAAGCATCAATTATATGCTCTACACTGTAGTAGATATTGGGGATACAAAAAGAGGCAACACATGGTTCCTACCATCAAGGACCTCGCAAACTAATGGTGGAGATAAGCAAATAAATTTGTATAAATAAGATATATACAAGACATAAAGGAAATTAATTAAATGAAGGAAGGCACTAGAATTAAAAGGGGTTAAGAAAGCCTTAGGACTTAAAAGAAACCAATAGAAGAAGATGCACACAGAAAGCATTCTGTGCATGGGAGACACCTAGAGAAAATGCCCAGAGCCAAGTCTTATTCATAAAACAACATAATAATAGCAAATATACATAAAACATGGGAATACTCATCCACACTTACTATTTTGTACTCTTTATGGTAATTGAATTTCTTTAAATAGGTCAGAAGACTCCTAAATTGTATGGCATATCTTCTCATCTTCTAAATTATTCTTTTTTTGGACCTTTCTTCTAACAAATCATTTCTCTAACTCTACACACAGAGCTGATTTGGCAATGATACCAACATTGATAGTTAGTTTTTTCCTGGCTGTTAAGTTAACCAATCCAATTCATAGTTTCATACATCCAGACCTAAAGGAGGACTCAGAGTCCATTTCATCTAATCCCCTCTTTTTTGAAAATAAGGAAACTGAGGCCAGGGAGTTCAAATGACTTAGCAGAGGTCATATGAGTGATATAGTCAAATTTATTAAATAGTGTTCACCACGTTCAATACTTCCCAACTTTCTTCTTAAAGAAAGTACTAATGGTTAATAGATGTGAGACTTATTGGTGTAGCCTGAAAACTTTTGACCTCTCTTGTTTCCTAATTATGAGCTATATATTTACCAAATACTTCTCTAAGCACACTTCTGCACTGAAGTCACCAAGTTTTAATTATATGCTAATTCAATTTGGGGGATAGGGGACTTATCAAGTTCTTCATAAGATTTTTCTACCACATCACTCCCTAACCATATGTTAGTACACAAGCTTCAATGATCTCCATATTTGACTTTTTGCCAGTGTTCATCATGATCACTGAGATGCTAAATTATGGGTGTTAGATGAAATGTTGTTTCCTTTTACTTTTAGACACACAGAAAAACCAATTCTATTAATTTCCAGATTTGCCTCTCCAAAGAAAAATTGCAAGCCATCCTTCCATCAGCTACATATCATTGGTGAAATGAAGGTAAGAATATTTACTTTACAGTGTTATCAAGAAAAGTCTTTGGAAACCTACTACATAAATGTAGTAGAAGGAGAAAGAGAACGAAGAAGAGGAATCATAGAGACCTGCAAGTAGGGGTGTTTTTGGAGCCAGCAACCAGTTCAGAAGACCCCCTATTTTGTTAAATTTTCAATGTTGACATTTTCTCTGTTTGTGATTCTGATGATCCAATATGATAGGGAAAAAAAAGTGAAAGCACTTATGTGTTGGAAATCCACAAATGCTACAAATCAGGGCTTGATTTGCTGTTTCTGGTGGTGATGTAGAGTTAAAAAATGTGATGGAGAAAATATTGATAATGAAGATTAAATTTAAAAGTGTATCATGCTACATAACATCTATGCCCTATCCCTAGCCAATTGTTAAATATTTACCAGCACCTCCTGATCTACAGGCAAAGCAGTGAGCTATATGATATGCATACAAATTGCTAAAGAAACTATAGAGGAGAATGCTAACAAAGGAATGATAAAAGCATCAGAAACAACCATGAACTGAGTATTCATGTTTACACTCATATAGATTTTGAATTTATTTATGTATGTTTCTGTTTTATCCCCATGATCTTAATGGAATATAAGCTCCTCTAGTTCAGGAACCATTTTGTTATGCTTTTGCATTTCCAGTAGACAGCATAATTTCTTGTGTATAATGAATACCTAATAAAATTCTATTAAATTGAACTGATTTAAGTGACCTTTGAGAAAAGTTCCAATATGAGCCTCCTATAGTGTATAAGTAACTAAGCCTATGCAGGCCAATGAGAAGGATTGCTCAGAGGCAATAATTATTTTCTACGAGTTCTTTTGTAAGTCCTATTTGTTTTCTTTGATCTGAAAATAAATTCATTCGTTCTCTGAACCTTGTGAATAGTAGGCTTCAAGGGGAATTGGTTACAACACACCAAATGCTGTCAGAGAGTAAAATCCATAGACTTCCTGGAATGAGGGCAGTGAGTAAGAAAAGAGATAAATTCTCAAAGTGTGCCCAGATCTATTGTGTCATGTGAGAACCTTTTTTTCCCTATCATATTGGATCATCAGAATCACAAACAGAGAAAATTACAACATTTCAGTCTTATTTCAAAATAGAATTTGGGCCCAAAATAAAGGGGGTGGGGGGAAGAAGTTTGCATAGTTACAAATTCTAGTCAAATACTCTTAAAGCTCCCATGGATGTCCCAAGGAGGAAACTCAGTTTTAGACTCCAGGCTGGATTTGTTGATCTTTAATAACATCAAGTTTCCTTTCTGTGGAATGAATTCTACTGCTTAACTCAAGGGTAGTAGAGGGGACTTTGAGATAAAATAAGTGGGAAAAAAAATCACCATTGGAGCTAAAATGCTACTCAGAGTTTCCAGAATATTCATTTGGAAAAAAATACTTAGGAAAAATAAGACAAGGAATGAGTATCTCTAAATGGTGATACTCTATAGGGATCATAGCACCTGAGCTTGAAGGCCAAGGCATCAACATAGGGACAGAGGCTAAACCTGTGACTTCATTAAGTGTAGAGAATTTCCTATTGAGAAAATCCATTTTCACAACGCACATCAGCACCTTCTGTGTTACTTATAAATATCAGTCATCAAGGGGTCAAGTGATTTGCCCAAGGTCACATAACCCCTCTGTCAGAGGCAGGACTTAGTTATTGCTTGTGTCAAGTCTGGCTGTCCGGCTGCTTCACCATACAGATTCTTAGCAACAGCAGCTTGGTATAGAGGAGAAGGGACAAGATTTGGAGTGAGAGGACCATCCCAAGAGCCTAATTCCATGGATGACTTGGGCCGAGTCACGCATTCGCTGAACCCGTTTCTCAGTTTATAAAATGAAGTTAGGAAACTCAAACTGTCTACCTCGTAGAAATGATCTGAGGGAAGTGCTTGGGGAATCATAATTTGCTCTGTAAATGTGAATTGCTATCATCATCAGGAGATATGTATATATATATATATTTTTTTAAATACATGAAACTTTTTATGTATTGTGTATGTGTATGTCTCTCTCTCTCTCTATATATATATATACATATATATATATATATNCTTAGCAACAGCAGCTTGGTATAGAGGAGAAGGGACAAGATTTGGAGTGAGAGGACCATCCCAAGAGCCTAATTCCATGGATGACTTGGGCCGAGTCACGCATTCGCTGAACCCGTTTCTCAGTTTATAAAATGAAGTTAGGAAACTCAAACTGTCTACCTCGTAGAAATGATCTGAGGGAAGTGCTTGGGGAATCATAATTTGCTCTGTAAATGTGAATTGCTATCATCATCAGGAGATATGTATATATATATATATTTTTTTAAATACATGAAACTTTTTATGTATTGTGTATGTGTATGTCTCTCTCTCTCTATATATATATATATATACATATATATATATATGTATGTATTAATTAGAGACTCAGACTATGAAAAGACCTTGAAGAAGGCTGACAGAATATGTGGTGGGACCACTTTGGAGGTCTATAGAGGACATGAATAAGAGGCCTATAGTTTGAGAAAGTGACCTGTGATATGGAAGGGAGAAGCAATGTGGATGAGATTTTTAGATCCATTGAAGGATTGAATATTGGAATTATAATATTATATATACATACATGTGTATCTATATTGAGACAGCAGACCTGAAATCAAGAAGCCCCAAATTCAAATCAGACATCAGATACTAATTAGACCCTAAGCGAGTCACCTAACTTTCATCTGCCTCATGTATAAAATGGGAATAATAATAGTGGTTACCTTCTAAGATTGTTATGAGGATCAGATAAGATAATGTGTGTAAAACACTTTGTAGACAATAAAATTACATAAATGTTAACTATTCTATATTTTGTGGCCAAAGGGAAAGCACAGGATACCAGAATCCATCAAGTGAATCTGAATGACTGTGCTGTGCTCACAGCTGAAAGTGCATTGATCATCTGAAGTTAATTGATTTAAGTGAAAATAGCAATCCGTCTTGGTTGTGAACTTTTTTGTGTTCCTTTCTTTGGTGCTACTTGCTTGATCAAAGCTTAGCAATTTTACTACACTGCACTCAGTAGCTGAGGAAGGAAAAGGGGAAGGATGAAGGGAGAAAAAGAAGGGAGGGTTGGTAGGGAAGGAGGCAAGGAGGGAGGAGGCAAAGAAATCATCTAATCCACTGATGTCAAACTTTAATCAATGGAAGTTGATTAAAGTCTTTAGCAATATCACCCAGAATCCATCTATGGGGCCCTATCTCATCACACTTCACAGTTAGTCAGCACATGGAGAAGTGAAACTGTGACTCCAATACCCAATAAAAAATAAAAATGATGAGATTTAGCCTGGAGTCAGGAAAAGTGGAGTTCAAATCCAACCTCGGACAGTTCCTTAGATATATGACTCTTGGCAAGTCACTTAACCTCTATCTGACTCAATTCATATATAATAGCACCCACCTCTCAGGATTGTGAAGACCAATGACATAATAATTGTAAGGTACAGTAGCACCTAAATGCTAACTATTAATTATGATAAACAAAATATTAATAGCTAGTATTCATATAATATTTCAAGGTCTGCAAAATGTTTAACAAATATTATTTGAATTTTATATAGAGTCTTTGAGATCATCTAGTCAAACTGAAACCGAGATAAACTACAAGATCTCTCCACAGCCAAATGGGTAGTCAGCTTTAAAAGTGAGATTTGAACCTACATCCTCTGACTTGACCTAGTGCTCTTTCAATCCTTCAACGAATGCAACCAACATAATGACTCTCTTCAGTGTCACAAATTACAACCCTTACATACTTTTTCAAACTGTGGGCTTATGTTCCTGTTCTCTGATGGATCTCTAAAGAGGTCCCACCAAGTATTCTGTCAGCCTTCTTCTAGGTCCTTTAACATTCTATGAGTACCTGACCAGCCTAGCACATCCCCTTTTCTAATCATACATATTTGGGATTACATATTTTTATCCATTTCTTCTATGCAAGACATCATTACAACTAGTACTTGCTTCTTTTCCATTGCACTTTGGCTCACCCACAGTTTTTATTCTTTGGAAAGTATGGTGTCCCATGATTCATAGCTATATCACATTAATAGAAGAATATTCATGTTGGGTTTTTTTTGTTTGTTTCAGGGAGCAGCTTGTGATTGTTGGAAGATGCTGCATAATTTTCCTAAGGCTATCCCTTTTACTCTCCTCTCTCATGAATATAGCTCATTGTCCATCTGCAGTGCCTGTCTGTGATTTAAATGTAATGCTGGACTAACTCAATAGGCTGCCCATCCAATTGAATCTCATAGTTGGGAAAGCAACTAAATTATCTGGAAGTTGAGCCTCTAAGCATTCTCAAGTGAATCATCTGGATTATTGCCTTAATTTTCCACTTCATGAGTTTCATAGATACGCAGCTGAAGTCAAGTAGGAAGAGAAATGGAAACCAAAAGAATAACAATAACACACATTTACATAGCATTTTATAGCTCCAGAGCATGATACAACACAATCTTACTTCATCCTTAAAATTACTCATTTCTCAATGAAGATATTACTAAGGATATCTTTTAGAGGAAAAAACATTCTACTGGGTTTGAATTCCACTTCTGACACTCCCTGACTATAAGCATGGGCAAGTGACTTCCCCTCTCTGGGCCTTGGTTTTGTCATGTGTAAAATGGGAATAATTATAAGAGGTGCCAAACTTGCAAACTCCTATGTGGAACCACATTAAAACTTAATTGGGAAATATTTAATAAAATAAATAAAAACACAACATAACAGATAAAATTAATTTGTGGTTTTCTAAGTAACAAATGCTGCCTACACTATCCATTTTTATTTAAGTTTGACACCAGTGGATTAGATGATTTCTTTGCCTCCTCCCTCCCTGCCTCCTTCCCTACCAACCCTCCCTTCTTTTTCTCCTTTCTTCCTTCCCCTTTTCTTTCTGCTTTTCCTACTTTTCTTCCTTCCCTCTTTTCTTTTTCTTCCTTCTTTCCCTCCTTTCCTTCCTTTCTCTCAAGTGCTTGTCACAGCTTATTTCATGTTTCTGTTCCCAAAGTAAATTATCCTTTATCAACTTTATCTCAGCATAGTGACCAGACATCACTTATTTCCAAGACAAGGGAATCAATTAGCAGGTGCTAGAGACTCATCAAATCACAGGCAACCCAGACATAATTGGTTTAGTCTAATCCTTTGGACAGTCACACAAAACAAACTGTAATGAATTATGAAAAAAAGGTAGAAAGGACCAACTTTCTCCATCAAGTCTTTAAAGAAAACCCTTTTTCACATGAGGAAATGAGGAAAGTAGATAACTTATAGAGAAGTGATGGCCAACCTTTTAGAGATGGAGTGGTGTGGGCCCCATCACCACCCCCCAAACCAAATGCCTTGCCCCTATCCCCAACTTAGTGCACCCCTCCCCACCCTTACCCCACACAGGCATGGGGAGAAAGCACTCCCATTGGGCTGCTGGTTGGAGAGGCTGGAGATTTTTAAAAAATGTCTCAGTCAGTGTAGAGGAGAAGGGGAGCCACTCCACCCAAGTCCCTCTGCCTTTCTAGTAATGAGTTCTTGAGGGGTTGGGGTGGTGGAAGGGTGGCTGTGAGCCCACATAGAGTGCTATTCATGCCATCTTTGGCATGTGCCATAGGTTTGCCATCACTGTTATAGGGGATGAGGTCCTTGAGTTGCCTAGAAGTTCATCAGCAGTGCTAGGTGAAATGAAGGTTCAATAATCATCTAAATAGTTCTATCCGTGAAGACAGTCAAACTAGATAGTTCAGGGCAACCATAAAGCCAGTTTATTTGATGTTACATGTTCTGTTGTAAAAATATCTGGTCACTTCAAATTAGCTGAGGCTGGTAGCTGAAGCTGTTACTAGGGGCAACCTGGCAAAAACTATTTGAACTATAATCTTAGACCTGATTTATAAGAAAAAGTCAAGCAGGAAGCTCCTAATTGAAATAAAGGAGGGGTGCTTTTCTACTGCCTCCTGCACTGTAAATTCTAAGAGGGTAAGGTCCACATCATAACTCCCTCAGAATCCAGACAATGCATCAGAAATAGGAGATATTAGTAAATGTTTTTGTCATTATTGAATTATATATGAATTATTACATTTACTCAATTATAAATTCATTGGGAAAAAGGGCGATATGTTTCTTTGTCTCTCCTCCAATATCCAGCCCTTATTAAACACTTAATTGTTGAATGGGACAGTTGTATCTTAGTGGTTAAAAGCATTGGGTCTGGAGTCAAAAAGACCTGAGTTCAAAAATAGCCTCAAACACTTCTTAGCTGTGTGACCTTGGGCAAATCACATAACCTCTGATTGCTGGACAAAAGAACCCTTTGGATCCCCTGGAGAAGGAAATGGCAAATCACTCTTGTATCCTTGAAAAGAAAAATCCCATGGATAACTGTGGTCCATGGGGTCAGGGAGAGTTGGGCACGACTAGACAACACAACAAATGTTGAATGATTATGATGAATGAATGAATGAGCAAGTTTACAAAAGGAGGCCATGAATGAGTTGAACATGTTGAAGGTCCTTTTGGCAGTAGCTACTGACCTGGTCATCATGTTCACAGGATCTCTTCCAAGGACAAAAGGTAAGACCGACTCTGTTGTCCTACATCCCAGAAGCATGAGTACCTTTAAAGGTGACAGTTAAGCATCTGTCACAGCAACTATATTTGACGATGTATGTAACACTCTCCACCCATGGTCCTTCCTCCTTTCCAAGAAGACAGATACGTTCTCTCATCTCCTTTCTGGAGCTGACACCAATCATTACAATCAGATAATGCTTGGTTTTAACGTCCCTTCCATTTTGTATGGTCCTCATTTTACTTTATTTACTTTGCATTGGTTCCTACAAGGCTTCCCATGTTTCCAGTTATCCTCTGTAGTTATCTCTTAAAGCAAAATAATATGGCATTATATCATATAACACAATTCTTTTTGGCAATTCCCTGAAGGGTACTCACTATATTTCCAGAGTTTTTATTTCTTCATTTGTTTGCATCCATAAAAAGTGCTACTACAAATATTTTGTTATATATAGAACCTTTCCTTCCGTGTTTGACCTCCTAGGTACTTGTACCCAGCAGTGAGATCTCTTGGTCAAAGAGCATAAATAGTGTAAAGTACATAGAGCTTTGTCCCAATTAATGTGAATAATGGATCCCCTGAAGTGGTCACATTTTTCCAATTTGTACTGCATATTTCCATTGGACTAGGATCATTACTATATTTTATGTAATTTTAGCCTTGAATTATGTGAATTTGAATCTATGTAGCTACTTCAGGGGATTTATTATTTGAACTATTCAGAATCTAGCTACATCCCATTCTTTTAGGACTTTGACAGGAAGATAATCTGGCGATTTTATAGGATCATAAACTTAATAGTAATAGCTAACATTTATATGGTGTTTCAAGGCTTGCAAAGTGTTTGGCATGTATTATTTAATCCTCACAACTCTGGGGAGAGGTGATATCCCCATTGCACCAATAAAGAAACTGAAGAAGTCGGAGGAGTTAAGTGACTTGTCCAGGGTATACAACTACTATGTGTAGGAAACAGGATTTAAACTTGGATCTTTTTGGTTCTTTCTAGTTCTCTATCCCCTACACCAAATAGCATTAAATCTCAGAGCTGGAACAGATATTAGACCTAGTCTCATCCCCTACTAAATGAATAGAAACCCTGATACAGGACTCAAGATCATAGAGGAAGTGAATGGAGGAGCCAAGATTAGAAGCTAGCTCTTTAGCTTTTCAGTTCAGCTGTCTTGTCATGGCCCTAGGCTGCCTATTTCACTCTCAGGTGCTAAAAAGTGCGAGTGGCATAACGAATGCCATATTTTTGCTTTCAAGGGCCTTCAATATCTAGATGATTTTTTGGGGGTGGAAGGTGAGGTTTTTTTGTGCCTTGGAATACACCATGTAGGCAGCTAGGTGGTCTAATGGTTAGAGCACTAGGCTTGGCATCAGGGAGACTTATGTTTGTGAGTTCAAATCCAGCCTTAGACAGTTACTAGCTGTATGCTTTGGGGCAAGCCACTTAACCTTGCTTGCCTCAGTTATAAAATGAGCTGGAGAAGGAAATGGCAAACCATTCTACTATCTTTGTAAAAACAAACAAACAAACCCAGATGGGGTTATGGAAAGTCAGATGTGCCTGAACAAACAAAAACATACTACCTAAAAATTCATCAGCTGGATAACCAGCTGGATCAGCTATGACTTTGATCAGCTCACGTTTTCTTTAGTATCTCAGAGGGAAAATAATTATTTATCCTATGAAAAATTAAATGATGAGGACTCCACATCACTTCTCCTACTGGGTTTCTGTTTCTTTTTCTATAAAATGAGGGTGATCTCTAAGGTGCATTCCAGTTTTCATATTCACATAAGACTATATCTATAAAACTAAGAAATGTCTTTCTCTCCCTGATCTCTCTCCCTAGAAAATATGCTACTATGTTCTATATTTCAAAGCGATTTTCAGGTGACTGTGATCTGCCAAAGCATATCTGTGGTTAAAAGGAGGAGAAAAAATGAACAACAAAAGAAAACCATGAGGGCTAATGCAGCTCTCAGTCAGATGTTTGTGACTCTGGAATGTTAACAGCTAAAATATTATTTTGCCTGTACATGCACACAAGGGACGGAAGTGAAATTCCTCGTTTCCCTTTCCTAATGTGAGCAGGGTGACTTAAAATATGCAAAGGAAAAAAATGCCTGCATACTTTATCTTGTCACTCACAGAGACTTTAAGCTATAGTCTAAAAGCTTTTGGCTAAGGCACCAATGCACTAGAGACCCATCTGTACCAAAAGGTTTTCCACTCTCCTCCTGGTTTAGTTGTTGGCAAGAATCACCTTTTCTAATTGATTTCCCAAATGCATATAATTCATCAAGTTTGCATTCAGAGGTCTTCCCAAAAGGGTATTAGCAAATCTTTTTAAAGAATGTGATTTGAAAAAGGATTTAAAGTCATAGAGACCACATTCCAAAGAAAATCAGCAAGAATGATGCCCTTTTAAAAATTCATAGCCCTTGGGGACAAAAGCCAAGTTGAACATGGGCAGATGACATCAGCCTTCCCACTAACTGAATTGTCAGGCTTAAATTCCTGTCAGAAAATATTTGCTGTATCTATTCAAGATACCTCAACCTCTCCAACCATGCATCTTTGTCTCCAGAATCAAGGTCCTCTACTACCTAGTGCTTCCTTATCTTTTCAATTTACATTACATTCTTGCCAAACCAAATGACTCATAGTACTCTAGTACTTGTAATCCACTTTCCCCATTCTGATCTATGCTCATGTTATTACCTAAGCCAGACCTGTCTTATTCCACTCACCCCCTTTGTCATCTATTTCCATCTTCCCCTGTCATTAGGATTCAACTCAAATTCAGAGTCTTTTCAAGCTTTATAGTACATCCCATTGAAGAAACATATACATTGGTGATTGCTGAACAAGCAACCTCTTGCCCCCAGCTTTTTTTTTTTTTTATTAAAGCTATACTTCTTTGGAAAGATTTGGAACTGAGAGACCAAGATTCAAAATGCAACTCTGCCACTTCACTACCTGGGGGCCTTAGACGAAACAGATGGCCTCTGTGGCCTTTAGTTTCCTCATGTGTAAAGTGAAGAGGATTGACAAGGTACCTTCTTGTTTTTAACCATTAAGATGTCATCTAATACTAGATTTATGAAACTTTGATTTTAAGTAACTCCCTGGTTTCATGTGGGATTGTCCCCCATGTTGGATAAGGTTCAGGAACTATGTATTAAAGACCACCTTGTTTCTCTAAGTAGCAAGATGCATCAAGAAGCCCCCAGACACATTGAGTTCCATGAACATTGTCCATGAACTATCCTCTCAAGCCATGTGCAAGCACATTTTCCCCACTGACATATGCTTGTGTTATAAGTTGCCATTATTGTTCCTGAGTAGGTAGACAAAGGAAGGGAGAAATCTTCTCCTCTCTCCTTGCTATACTTCACCCGGAGAAAAGCAAAAGTGGAAGTTTTACAGACAGAGAGGAAAAGGGCTAAGTTGAGCCTCAAAACTTACTTTTATAGACCATAGTGATAGATAGGTGATCTGTGGTCAGTCAATCAATAGAAGGCAACTCCAGGCTCTCACATCCAGTCAGTATGGTTCAAGGGTTGTGCTTACATTCCAAGAGTACATGCCTTCAGTTGACTCCACATCCTAGAATCTCATCAAGTTGTTTGGGGAATTCCTCTTATTAAACAGTCAACACCTTGATCACCTCTCCAAACCAAAACTCAGAAATTATATGACTTATACAAGATCATACAGGAAGGCAGAAGATCATGTGAATGAACTAGAACCTGAGCTTTCTGGTTTCCAAGTCACTTTTCTTTCCACTATAGACTGATTTAAAAGTTTTATGTTAAGTGTCTGTGTCATGGGTACTGCAATGGGAAAGCAGACCTCTTTCAAATCACTGGGACTAATATTCAGAATTGTATTAGTCCCAGTGATTTGAATATATATATATATATATATAATTCAGAATGCATACACAGCAACATGTCCAGGAAAGATTTAGGGGTTGGTGCTTCCAACTTCCTAGCAAAGGTTCAGAAAAAAATGAACATATTCAGTCATCTCAATTGTGCCAATTCATTGACAAATAGACCTAATTTCTCTGAAAGGATCTTACAATGCAGGAGGGAGAGAAATTATATTTCAGACTCCTAGTGCCACCACTGTTAAGCGTAGGGGAAACAACCACAAACAAATAATAAATTAATACCTACCTATCACTTTCTTCCAAAGAACGAGGTCTGTCTATTGATGATAAGCCTATTGATAATACTTCTTGTGTGCCACCATTACGCGAGGTATGGCCAGATGACTCCTTTGTAATTTAAGCAATTGCTTTTACTAGATAGCACCCACAGCAGCTATTTCTCCTCAAGTATAGATAGTAACCCTCTATCCTAGTATACTTCTTTCTCCTCCAGAGAATACTAGAAATAGGATAGCTTCTCTCCCCTCCCCTTCCCATTGTCGTACAATCAATCAGAGCACTCTCATGTTGGAAGCAGGATATGTTTGCAAATTCTGTTGTACTTTTCTACCTCTATAAGATTTTCTGAACCTTCTTATCTCTGTAGTGATGAAAATAG
Organism: Gracilinanus agilis; assembly: GCF_016433145.1. Taxonomy (NCBI): domain Eukaryota; kingdom Metazoa; phylum Chordata; class Mammalia; order Didelphimorphia; family Didelphidae; genus Gracilinanus; species Gracilinanus agilis. Next base: position 640,589,919 of record NC_058131.1, read on the forward strand.
TGTTTCCTTAGCACCAACAAGAGTAAAAAAGGTAACTGTGGAATTACAACTCATATAGATGTCGAAGTGGCACAAGAGATAGAGCAAAGGTCTAGAGCTAGAAAAACCAGGGTTCAAATAGGGCTTCAGACATTTATTAGCAAAGTAACTTTGAGAAAGTCACTTAATTTCTGTTTGCCTCTGTTTCCTCAATTGTAAAATGGGGATAAAAAGAGCATCTACCTGGAAGAGTTGTTATGTGAGCATGAAATAAGATGATATCTATAATCCATTTAGGAAAGTGTCTTACATATGAGATATTTACATAAGTGCTTTTTTCCTTCACTTCCCTTCATGTACTAGTATCAGGTATAGATGAAGAGGAAGTAATAAAATTTTATAAGGCTCCCAGTAAGACCTTCCAAAGAAAATCAGCATTGGAATGCTCAGTGATGTCAATATAAAAATAGAGTGGAGGATGGGAAATGTTGGAAACCATGGAAGAGTTCAAAGATTTGCTGACTCCATAGAAGCCTCACACTATCATAAATATATTCTTTGAGAAGGGAGTCAGAAGGTGCTGAAGATGGAAAGAATAAAATAAAGCAATTTTTAAATGAGATTGATTGTATTTTAATGGGCATGAAATGTTTGATTACTGACGTGGGAGTCTACAGTCTACTGTCTATAGTTAGATCACTGGCTTGCTAGAACAATAATTCAAATCAATTTGAAACTAGAAGAAATAAAAATGAGATGAAGATAATTCAGTTGAGACAACTCCAACCTAAATTGTTTAAAGAAACTATAGATGCTAAAAAATGGAAAGTGGGCTAAAAAAACAGGCATTTAATTGCTAGCAAAGTTTTACTAATTTAAATCAATCACCACAACAAAGATACTAAAAATAGACTAAAAACTGCTATAGTGAGCAAACACTTGATTACTTTTGCAAATGGAATAATATCAGCCAAGGGCAACTTTAGAGTGTAAATTTATTTGCAAAATCTTAAAGAGCAATAATGCCTTTAAAAACACAGGAAGACGTGGAGGAGAAAATATGTTTAGAAACAATTTGTCAAGATACCGAAGGAAAAAAAAATCTTCCTCCTATGCATTTAATGACAAAATTGGATAACCAACAAAGATGATCAACAAATATGGGGAAAAATGGAAAAGATGTGATTTTTAATATCAAGATCAAGGGATAAAAAGGTACAATCCCAGATATGTTTAAGGAGAAGGTAAATGTGAAGAGAACAAAAACTGGATTAAGATACTTAACATATATTTTCATCAATGAAATAATCCAAGACAATTCCAAAGGACTCATTGAAAAATACTATCCACCTCCAGGAAAAGAAATGATAGTCTGAATGTAGATCAAAGCATACTATTTTTCATTTTCATTTTTTCATTTGTTTTTGGTTTATACAAGTCTTCTTCCATAGTATGACCAATATCAAGCTATGTCTTGCTATTAAACATGTATAACCTACATCAAGTTGCTTGCCATCTCAAGAAGGAGGGAAGGAAGGGAGGCAGGGAGAGAATTTAGATATCAAGATTTCAGAAAATGAATGTTAAAAATTATTATCACATAAAATTAGAAAAAACAAAATATACTTTAAAACATCATGTTCTTAGCATATCCTGGAAAGTATTTGAATCCAATTTGGCTCTACACAGAGTCAAAAGAATCAGAGGAAGGTCACATTGACAGAAGGTCAATATTGAAGATCTATAGAAAGACAAAGAGGAAATAGATGATTTGTGATACGCATTAGTAAAGACAATGCTGAACCTTAATGAGATAGCAGATACCTCAAAGTATTAATTAAAGGGGTCCATATTGGGTTGATTCAAGATTGTGTCCTTTGACTCTGTCCTAGTTAAACTTTTAAAAAAAGTAATTTTGATGAAGACATAGAAGATATTATCATCAAATGTGCAAGAAATAATAACATAGTAGAAACAGCTAATAAGCTGAATAACAGAATCAAGATTTAAAGTGATCTTGACAAGCTAGAACCATGGGCTGAAAAAAATAAATGGAATTTAACAATAATAAATAGAAAATCCTGCACTTACATTTTAAAAACCAGTGACTCAAGTACAGGATGGGGAAGGCATAGCTTGGCAACTTTTAAAATGAAAATGACTAGGATGATTTACTTCACTACAAGCTCAATATGAGCCAACATTGTGATATGGCTACTAATAAGGTTATTCAATCTTAGGCTAAATTAATAGAAGTACAGTTTTCAGAGCAAGGAAAATGAGAGTCCCAGTATAATTCTGTAATATAACATAGTAAAATGAACATTAATAAAGCAGAGCACATTCAGAGGAGAGTGGAGAGTGTGTAAATGACCTTATAACCAATTAATATGAAGAATAATTCAAGCAACGGAGGGCATCCACCTCAAAGAATAGATGACTTGGGCAGAATATGGGGGAAACCAAGGAGCACATGACTGACAACTTCAAATAACAAAAGGGGTGTAGTATAGAAGAGGTAACACATTTGCTTGTGTAACACCAAAAGGCATATTCAGGATCTGTGGAAGGTATCTGAGGTAGACCTTGGCTCAGTGTAAGTAAGAACAGTCTAACAACTGGAGCTACTCACAAACAAAATGGGCTTCTTTGCGATGTATTGATCTTCTCATTGGTCAGAGTTATTGAGAGTCAAGTACTAAAGACATTGATTAATTTTCTGGTATGGGAAGGGGAGGGAGGGAATTTCAATGTAAAAAATAAGCAAAAAAACTTATTAAGAGAGTCAGGCAGTTTGGTTCTCATTCCATCTCTGCTGCTAGCTAGCAATGTGAACCTGAGAAAAGTACTTGATCTTTCCAGACTTCAGTCTTTTTTGGCAGTTGGGTTAGTTGACTTCTAAGATTCCTTCCAACTCTGACATTCTATTATAAAAATTAAAACAATAAAAATAACTATCAATAAAATGGCACCTTTCAGGTTTAAAAGCGCTTTCATATATGGTGATGTATTATCCCCATTTTAGAAATGAGCAAACTGATGCTTAAGGAGGTGAGGCAACTCTTCATAGTCCAGTAGAAGGACAGAGCTGGCATTCAAACCCAGATTTTCTAACTCTGTCAGTACTCTTATTTTTTTTTTCATATTGGACTATCAAACACATTTTCTTTTTCTAACATGTCAATAAAATTTTTAATAATTGTTTTCTAACATTTTGTGATTCCCCCCTTCCCTTGCTCCCTCCCTAATAGAGCAGGCAATATGATATAAGTCCATGATGGTGAACCTATGGCATGCGTGCCAAAAAGGGTGCACAGAGCCCTCTCTGTGGGCATGAGAGCCTTTCCCTGCCAGAGTTTGTTACTAGAAAAGCAGAGGGACGCATGGGAGCTGTTCCCTTTCCCCTCTCCACCTCACTGAGGACATTTTTTCATTTCATCTGCCTCTCTGCCCAGCAACCCAATGGGAGTACTTCACATGCAGCAGAGCTGGGAGGAGAGCAGAGCTCTCAGGCCATTCCCCTTCCCTTCTCCATGAATGTCCTCACTTCACCCTCCCCTCTGTCCAGTAGCCCAATGGGAGTGCTTCCTCCCCTGTCTAGGATAAGGGAGGGTAGATGGGAAGGCCCTTGGGGCATGGCACATGGTCTTTAAAAGGTTTTCCATCACTGATATGCATTATATATGTGCTATTGCGCAATACATATTTCTATGTTCATTACGTTGTGAAAAAAAAGACACATTTTGCTTATACTAGAGAAAAACTCATAAAAGAGATAAAGTAAAAAAAGTTCTTTGCTTTGATCTGCATTCAGACTCCATCAGTTTCTTTTATGGTGGTGGATAGTCTTTTACATCATGATTCCCTTGTAGTTGTCTTGAATCCATGCATCGCTGATAATAATTAACTCATTTTCACTGATCGTCATTCATTATGACTATTGTCATCACTCCTTATACTATGCCACTGTCCATGGAGGAGGTTTAAATGAGAAGTTTTGTTACCTTCAGAGAACTCGCCTTTTTAGTATGAAGCGAACAAAACTTCATTTTAGAAGAATTTCAAGATAGAAAGAATTACCTTGCAGAAGACCTGGGCTCATGTTCTAGCTATACTACTTTACTAACTTAGAAAAACAAATCAAGACCTGTACTGAAGTTCTGGACACTTCCTAGCTATTGTGACCTTGGTCAAGTCTCTTCCCCTCTCCAGGGCTCAGTTTCATTACCCATAAAATGAAAATGTCAGATTACATGTCTTCTACTATATTTTCTAGCACCAACCTACTAGCATTCTGTATTTCTCTTTTGATAGAAGTAATTTCAATACTAGAACAGATTAGGATTTTAAGTCTGGTGATAGAAGAAAACTCAAACACTCCCTAGTCCAATCCCTTCATTTTACAGTTGAAGAAACTCAAGTTAATACATATTAAATGACTAGTCTGAGGTCACAAAAGTAGTAATCATCAGACACAGAATTTGAACATGGGCTTCCAGATTCCAGAGCTAGTGTTGCTGCTATGGTCCTGTTCTGTCATCTGTACAAGGATAAAGTAAGTCATTTGGGTTATGACAGGCTACAACCTGCCCCTTCCATCAGGAAAGAAGTAGCAAGTACATATTTCTTGATCACTGGAGGGAAGAATGAGAGAGGAAACTAATTCAAAAATAATTTCCCTTCAAATAGGGTTCAAACTCATTTATTTAGATGGATCAAATTCCTTCTATGAAGTTACAAAGTTTTCAGGTACTAATGTCAAGTTTCCATTCTTATTTGAAATGCACCAAGGCCCTTCCAGGTGTTTTTTTTTTTCAATTCTTCTGTAGTCTCTGATCATTTTTACTTTTTCCTAAACCTGTCATGATTTCATCAGGGCTGGAAACTCTTGGTATGAAAATTCCCTCACCCAACACAGATCTTCAGAGCTGTATTGCCTTACAGAATCCCCTGGGGGCACTGAATGGTTCAATGACTTGTACAAGCTCACACAGCCAGATTATATCAGCAACAGTATTTGAACCCAGGACTTCCTAACTCTAAGGCTGACCCATCATCTCTGATGCTGTTTCTTCTATTCCCTTTTCATAATTCTCACTGACATGGGTTTCATTAATCTAGCATGATTATTTTAGAGCAACACAGCTAGTATATATGAGATATTGTTAGAAGGAGTGAAGGGTGTTAATGAGAACTGCATCTGACAAAATGCTAGGAATTTCCATGTAATGACATTAAGTTGAGATTGTAAATCAATGTTTTATGGAAGGATGCAATACTTAAGCATCACATATAATGAGGCTCATTAGAGTTTATTTAAATTTGTTATTAAATGTTTGATGAAATTTAGAATAATTCAGCTTTGTGGGAAAATTTTGTAAGGGCAATTTTAATACTCAAAGGACTGTGGCTTCCATGATATGACTACCCCATCTCCAGATGCACAAACCCTCCATGGCTCAACAAATACACTTAATGAATTGTTATGGTAAAGCAAAAACAATAACAATGAAAATAACATAATTAATAATAATCTGTTGACCACACTCCTTGGTTACTGGTCTTTATAAACTTATCTAGGCTTATCTATAGAATACAGTCTGTCATAACTGGATTTGATGCATGGATTGATGGGGATATGATTGGGGATGTAGACTCTAAACAACCACCACAGTGCAACTATCAATAATATGGAATTAGGTCTTGATCAATGATACATTTAAAACCCAGTGGAACTGAGCATCGGCTATGGGGGTGGGATGGAGGGGAGGGAAAGAATATGAACCATGGAACCATGGAAAAATGTTCTAAAAAATTAAAAATACAAATACAATAAATAAATAAATGACTAGACTTGAATTTAAGAAGCAGCTGGGTGGCTCACTGGATTTGAGAGCTAGGCCTAGAGACAGGAGGTCCTGGGTGCAAATCTGGCCTCAGATACTTCCTAGCTCTGTGACTCTGGGCAAGTCACTTAACCCTCATTGCCCAGCCTTTACCATTCTTCTGCCTTGGAACCAATACACTGTACTAATTCTAAGACAGAAGGTACGGGTTTAAAAAAATAGTTTGCATTGTGTATAACCTGTCAGGCCTTGCACTCTCTTAGCATGACTTTTGAGAACTTCTGTCTTCAGAATGAGGCATCAGAGTAAGATTTTGGTGAAGGCTAAAGGACCAACACTAAGGAGAATTGATCTGCTGGGCCCCCTGCCATGTAGAAGGCTCGAGCAGCAACATGAACTCGATTTCAAAGCCATTACAGACACAATTTTTACATAGGGTAGGAGATTAGATTAAATACCTTCTAAAGTCTCTTCTCACTTGGAGAGTCTATGTTTCTTTTATTCCTGTACCATTTCTGAAAATTAAAAGAAGTCTAGTTTGCCTCTTTTGAAAATGGTAAATTTGCTAAACATTCTTTTGTACTCCTAATGTGGCAGGGATAGAACATGTTGGTGTAGCAGGTGCTGAGGAATGTACATAAGTAATACAGTCTCAGTCTTCAGAGGCAATGATGACGTCAGAATCATCTTCTGAAGTCATTGGAGTCTGTAGAGATTGTCTAGTCCAACCTTGTCATTATAATGATGAAGAAATCGAGGCCCACGAAGGTAAACATACTCCAAATGAAAAAGCTAGTGATCAAAAGATCAAATAACAATGAAATGCACATCTGAGAGGAAGAGATGACTGTAGCTCCAGAGCCAAAAGGGACCTTACAGCTCAGCTTGCCTTATTCCATCATTTTGAAGAAGAGGAAAACAGAAGCCAAGAAGTTTAAATGACTCACCCAAGGATACCTGAGTAATAAGTAGCAGAATCAAGATTCTAACACAAACCTTCTTAGCCTTTCAATCTAGTGATCTTGTCACTGTGACACTGCTATTCATAGATATAGGAAATTACCAGGAACAATTAAAAAGCAGCATATTGAACAAGAGACAAATAACCCAACTAGAATAAAATGCAAGGATGCTGAGGAAATGTCAAAATGGAAAGATATTATTATAAAGGAAGCTTCTAGATAAAAGGTAGGTTTTACAAAAAGGAATTGGTAAAAATGGCAAGACTAAAGAGAGAGGACAGATGAACCCACACCAAGCAGATACTGAGATTTAAAGGAAGGCATTGTTTTTGTTGTTGTTCATCCTTTGTTTTCAAAAAGGACCAAATGATGTCATGGTCCTGATGTAGGAATTATTGTGTATGTTGTGTGTGAAAAGTGAGACTGAGTTGCATAAAGCCATCAGCCTCACTCTCTCTTTCAGAGTCATTAAAGTCCAGTGGCAAGACAAAAGGATGACTGGCCACGTCCCAGGATGCAGGGGATGACTTGGCATTTTTGATGTGTGACAAGTTCTAGGTGCTTGATAATGCTTGCTTCAGTCTCTTGCTTCAGTGACTGTTGGAATAAATTGTTGTTATCTGACTATTCCACCAGAGGAAGTCTTCACATGCCTGGAGTAGACATCACTCCCTATTCACCAATGTATTTGAGGCTGTCAGTTACCCTCAACCTGGGTTAGCCTATCCTTTGATAAAGTTTTACTGGAAAGTGGCCCCAGTGCATACTATAACTTCTTGGAGTCACAGGTAGGAAGGAGTTGGTAGAAAAGTGGATGCCGAAGGTGAATAAGCAGCTCTGGAAGGCTTGGCAAGCCCTCCTAGTAGAGGTGCTATTTTTCCCAGAACACTCCATACACCTAGTGAGGCACTTGAGGTGAGTGAGGTATTAGAAGTGAAACAAGAATCAGAAAGCAGATTTATTTGGCTGGAAAAGAGACACTATCTTCAGGGGTGTGGTGAGGTAGGTGGCATATCTAGAAGGTCTACTCAATTAAAGATACAGTATTTTGAAATGTAGGGATTGGGCAATGGTAGGCAAAAGGGACTTTGTTCCTAAGTGTGTGTGGTGATGTATAGAAGACACGATATCTGAGATGGAAGATTTAAATATTCAGAAATCAATGGGTATTATTAGGCAGGAAGGTTAACAGCAGCCATAGCATTCTCTGAGTGAGGTGGTTCTTGAATAGAGTATAAACTCTTTAACAGATTTTTAAAATTTTGTTTTTGTAGCTCCAGAAGCTAGCACACTTTCTTGCCCATATTGGGTCTTTCATAAATGCTTTTTTAATTGAAGTATTGAATTAGATAATGACCATGATGTATTTAGGGACCAAAGGGATGGATTGAATTTGAAAGATGTTTTAGAGAAGGGATTCTTAGAACCTGATAATTGAATTGATGGGAATTAGGGTTAAAAACAAAAGAGAAGGGGCCAAAAATGAAATAGTAATGGCAGAAGCTTGATGTGGAAAGAACTCTGAATTAATCAATAGGAAGTCTTGTTTCAAATCCTACCTCTGATATTTATAAACTGAGTAATCTTAGGGGGAGACACTTTGAACCTGAATTCCATCATCTGCAAAATAGAGATGATAAATCCTACCTCACAAGATTATTGAAAAGAAAGTGTTTTAAAAACTTAATAACACAGCAACAATGTGAGTTCTAAGATAGTCAGTTTGGATTTGGTTCATCAGAGCACCTTTACTCAATCTATCTAGACTTACTTCATTAAATAGATCATAGAATGATTGGAATATTTCTTTAAAATATGCTAGATTCAGACAAATAAATTTTCACGAATTCTTCAGCTCTAGCTTTTTTTTAACAATAATAACCCAGCTCCAGAGTAATTACACTGACACTTTCTTGATATGGGAGAAATGAAGGATTAAGAAGACGTTGTGAAGCGAAAAATATCAATTATGCTGTTCTTTCACATAATTAATTAAAAAGGTTCTGGTGATATTCTAGTTCAGCATCTCTGATAGACTTTATTACTGAGAATTAATCCTGATACTCCCAGCCATAATGGGCTTACTGTCCTGTATATATGACATAACATCTCCTGTATTTATGTCTTTGCTCCCTCTCCAGTTGTAGGATGGATTCCTCTACCCTTCTGCCTCTTGGGATCTCTAGTTTCCTTCAAGATTTAGCTCAAGTGGCATTTTTAACATAAAATGTTTCTTGATTCTTCCAGTTGTTAGTCCTTCCTTCTCCTTTATGAATTTGTAAATACCTTGTATATATTTTACATTTGCTTCTCTGTACATTTGGGCAGATAAATGGTGAAATACCAGGCCTAGTCAGGAAGATTCATCTTCATGACTTTAAATATGGCTTCAGGTAAATAAAAGATGTGTGACCCCAGGCAAGTCACTTAATCCTGTTTTCCTCAGTTCCTCATCTGTAAAATGAAATGGAGAAGGAAATGGCAAACTCTTCCAGTATCTCTGCCCAAAAAAACCCAAATGAGGTCATAAAGTTAGACACTACTGAAATGACTGAATGACAACACATTTCTTCCCATTATAGTATAAGCTCCTTGAAGGCAAGGATGCTTTTATTTTTGTCTTTATAGCCCTACAACTTAGTAAAGAGCCAGGCACATAATGGAAGCTCAATATATATTTGTAGGATTGAACTCATTGCATGTTTTAAGTGCAACTTATCCTGACTCCAAGGCTTGAGCTCTTTCCAATATATTACTATGCCTTTGTAACCAATAGCTAATACTATTTGTAGTTTTCTCTGAATTCAAGGGTCAAATACGGATGCTCCTTCTCTCCACTATTATTTGAAATTGAACTAGAAGTGGCAGCTGTAGCAATAAGACAAGAGAAAGAAATTATGGAAATGAATAGTCCATAGGGAAAAGCTGCAAAATAGCAGGGAGAGTGAGAAAATAAACAACATAGGAAAATGCCTAATACAATCAAGACTTCCTATAGCTTTATAGAATCCCAAGGTAAAACTTCATAAAAAGAGAATATATCAATTACAACTAAAAGTAAAAACCCCCAAAGGAAAGTGAATTGGTCATAAGGGCTCTTAGAAAGTTTGGAAGCACTAATAAAAAAGATGAATGAAAAATATAGAATAATAATAGAATTCTTGATGATAAATTTAAAAGAAAAATATCTTAGAACAGAGGATGGAATAAATTAACAAACTAAGAGACATTTAAAAAGGAATACTGGAAGAAACATGAGCAAGAACTATTCCAACAAAGTTAGAAGGCTGTAAAATTAGAAGAGTGTGTGTATTATCTGTTATCAAAAACAATTGACCTGAAAATCAGGTCAGAATTAGGACTTCCCCCAAAAAAATCATAATGAAACAATAATAACAAAGCTTGGATAGCATATCTGAGAAATCATTAAAGAGATTTTTAAGGTATTTGGGAATCAGAGTGAAAAGTAAAAATGGAATCTGTAATTCATCCCATGAAAAATAGAATTCAAATTGAAAACACCTAGAAATTACAGCCAAATTCCAAAGCTCCTATTTTAATAAAATAAATTCTTTGAGTGTCCAAAGACAGATAATATACTAATATTCTTATAGCAATACCAATCAGAATCATCTAGTATTATAACATAATAAAAGAAATATTGGAATATGATGTGTTCAGAGGAAAAGAAAAAGCATATGTAAAAAATAATATCTTGCACCACTGATCATAATTCAGTGGGGGGTTAGAGTTGGAGAATGCTTGTCAGAAAATCATAGTAAATTTCAACACAGGCACAGTTAGGTTTATTCTAAATGGCAAGCATGATGAAAAAATAGAAACCTAGAAAAGTAAAGAAGTCTGAACAACTGGAAAGACATAAATTATGATCAAATGTTTAAATACAGAAAGAAGCATACATTATGTATATTAAGAAATTCACTATTCCTAGATGTCAATGAGGGATAAAGAGAAAAGCTCAGAGTTAAGAAAAATCCAAGAGAAAGGGTAGGGAAGAGAGAAGAGATTATTATTAGCCATGGGCACCAAAAATTATTCAATATTGAGACAGAAGTGGAAGGAATAGATATCTCTTGAATTTCACTATTACCTGAGTCAGACCAAAAAAAAATTATTGTTGTTTATAAAGAGTATTGTGGTGGGGCAGCTATGTGGCTCATGTAGTGAGTGCCATATATGAGATCCTATGTTTAAATCTGACCTCAGATACTTCCTAGATATGTGACCACTGGCAAGTCACTTAACCCCCATTACCTAGCCTTTATCATTCTTCTGCCTTACAACCAAAACACAATATTGATTCTAAGATGAAAAGGAAGGTTTATTTTAAACAATAAATAGAATGGATGATGATCAAAGCATATTATCTTTCACATCAGTTTTATTTTTATTTTTATTTTGGGGTTTGGGTTTTGTATGACTATCTTATAACAATGACCAATATGGAAATGTCTTTTACATGATAACAAAAAATAAAGAGTCGTGTTAGAAAAAAACATAAAAGGAACAAGAGACTAAATTGGAATAGGGAGAAAGAGTGAGAATTAAGAGGATGATTCTCCCCTAAAATAAGGGAGAAAATTATAAGACCCAACAGTTTGCCTCTAAGCTGAGAAGTTAGGGAGGGATAGGACTGATTGTAGATTGTTGCATGCATTATAAATTATAGAACTAAGTGCTGTTTCCATTCCATTATTTCCCATTTCTTTATATTTTTCCAAAGTAGGGATTGATGGGGGCAATGGTATAGAGTCGAAATGGTGAAGAAGAGGCAACTTGAACCTCTCTGAGAATCCTCTCCAATCATTCTTAAAATAATGCATCAAAATGAATACTGGTGTGACAGAACAACAGGGGGATGGATAAAGCAATTTTCCTGCAGGTAACAACTTGAAAGGTAGGCAGAGAGGGTCTATTTCACTGGGGTGAGAGGGGTGTGGAGAAAGCCCATAGTAAGGCTACACAAGGAACACCTGCTCAAGCCAACAACAATCCCCCTCCACCCTATTCATACTGCTCAGTCTTCTGAATCTGCATCTAAGCCAATATCAAGTTACTGAGATCCTGCATAATCCACAAGCATAGCACCCCACACCTACCACCTGAAGTTCCCATCACTAGCACAAGCACTCAATGAGAACCCATGCCCCAGTGCAAGGTAGTACTATGGTGCACTTGGCTGGTGCAAGCCTAAGGGGATCCCAGAGGCCAGGTCCAAGGCTGCAGTGAATCCCCAAGCCTGAGCACAAGACAGATCACAGTGTGTCTGGCCAGTGTTAGCCCAGAGTGAGGTTCAGAGCCCTTGTCCCAATCCAGAGTAAAAGCTCTAAGACCCAGCTCTAAGTAGGTTATAGTGATCTGAACCATGAAAGCCATTAGCAGGCCCAAGGAAACTGAATCAGCAGTGGGAGATGGCCATCATACCCTCTTGGAAGAACTTAAACTTTCAGAAACCTAGAATTAAGTTAAAGAAAGCAGCAAGGAAAAATAAAACTTTAAGAGAGTGCCCTCTTTACCCTGAGAACAGAGTCTACATTTAAGATAAAAATAAAGTGAAGGAAAACAATAGGAAAATGAGGAAATATATTATAAATGTATATATATTATATAATATATATATATATATATTTTTAAACTGACCTAGCAATAGAAAATTATTATTAGATAGACAAAGAAGAGCAAGGAATAAACTCAGAAAGAGACAGTGAAGTCAAAGAAGCTCCATGCAAAACCTCAAAGAGAAATGTGTTTTGGTCTAAGGCTCTGGAAGAGCATGAAAAGGATTTCAAAAGTCAAATAAGAGAAGCAGAGGAAAAATGGTAAAGAGAAATGAAAGTGACACAAGAAGAAAATAATATCTTTTTGAAAAGGCAGAATTGGCCAAATGGAAGAAAGGTACAAAAATCCAGTGAAGAAAAGAGTTTTTAAAAAGTAGAATTGACCAGATGGAAAAAAAGAGATTCAAAAGCTCATAAAAGAAAATAATTTCTTAAAAATTAGAATTAGGCAAGTGGNATATAATATATATATATATATTTTTAAACTGACCTAGCAATAGAAAATTATTATTAGATAGACAAAGAAGAGCAAGGAATAAACTCAGAAAGAGACAGTGAAGTCAAAGAAGCTCCATGCAAAACCTCAAAGAGAAATGTGTTTTGGTCTAAGGCTCTGGAAGAGCATGAAAAGGATTTCAAAAGTCAAATAAGAGAAGCAGAGGAAAAATGGTAAAGAGAAATGAAAGTGACACAAGAAGAAAATAATATCTTTTTGAAAAGGCAGAATTGGCCAAATGGAAGAAAGGTACAAAAATCCAGTGAAGAAAAGAGTTTTTAAAAAGTAGAATTGACCAGATGGAAAAAAAGAGATTCAAAAGCTCATAAAAGAAAATAATTTCTTAAAAATTAGAATTAGGCAAGTGGAAGCTAATGACTTCATGACACACCAAGAAATAATAAAACAAAATCACAAGAATGAAAAAAAATAGAAGAAAATATGAAATATCTCACTGGAAAAACAACTCACCTGTAAAATAGATCCAGGGCACAATTTAAGAATTTTTGGACTACTTAAAAGTCAGGTTTTAAAATATGCTTAGAAATCATATTACAAGAATTTATCAAAGAAAACTACCTTGATATCCTTGAACAAAAGGGTAAAATATAAATTGAAAAAATCCATTGATCACTTCCTGAAATAAATCCCCAAATTATAACTCTTAGAAATATTATAACCAAATTCCAGAGCTCCCAGACCAAGGAGAAAATATTCCAAATTAGAGGTTTGGGAAAAAAAGAAAAATAAATAAAACAGATTTTGGTGGAGGGAAGCATAAATGACAAATCCATGAACATGAATATGATAAATTCACAAATCAATAAACCCCAAATAAGCCTAAAATATAAATACTGAAAATCATAGAAGATTTCTCAAGAAAACTGAAAACAAAAATATGATACATAAAACTAAGAGCTATTTAAGAATAAAAAATAGAGAAAGCATTAGCCAATTTGACAGAGGTGAAGATGAAGGGTGAAAAATGAAATTATCAAAATAAAAAAGAAAATAAGGGATTATTTAAAATAAATGTAAAGTAAATCAATGAAATACAAAGGAAATTGTATTTTTAAATTATTATACCAAATTAGATACCAAAAAAATTTTAAAATTCAATGAATATTTACACAATTAAACAATTTCTCAATTAATGGAACAGAAAATAAAGAAGCTAGAAACTTCTGCTATAAAGCACAGAAACTGAAAAAAACAGAAATTATCTCTCTAATAGACCCAAACAGACATACACAAAACACATACAGAGAGAGAGAGAGAAAGAGAGAGAGAGAGAGAGAGAGAGAGAGAGAGAGAGAGAGAGAGAGAGAGATAAACACACACATCCTGATTTTAAAAGATTTTAAAAGAAAAATTAGCATCACTGGTAGAAAAAAATATTGGCAAAAAGATATTTTTTCAATTTTCTTAAATGGATATTATTCCATTACCCAAATCACAGAGGAGCTAATCAGAAAGAAATGATAGATTAATATCTCTAATGGATATTGATTTAAATATATTGAATAAGTACAAGAAAAGAAGCAACTATAACATATTACTCCCCTTCCTTAAATCATTTTTACCTGGTTTGCATCACATCAAGAATGCAGAGATTTTCCAACTTCAGAAAAAATATAAACTTGGTAAATCATACTATTAAACTTTTAATGACATTAATATATAAAGTTGCAGGAAAAAACCCTAGACAAAATACAGCATTCATTTATGTTTTAAAAATCATACATATAGGAATAAAAGATCTAAATGCATATATACCTATATTTCTAATAGCTATTGTTATTTTAAATGAGAAATTCTAGAAGATTTCTTGGTAATGTCAAGGGTAAAGCTAAGATATAATTGACTTGTCACTTAATAGGTATAGTTCTAGAAATTATAGCTTTAATAATAAGACAAGAAAAAGACACTGATAAACCCAAGATAGAAAAAAGATCAGAAACATTTACTTTGTTTGTAGATGAGCTAATACTTTATTTAGAGAACCTTAGAGAATAAAAGAATATATAAATTTAAATAATGCACAACTTCAGTACAGTAGTGGGATAGAAAACAATTTCACAAAAATCATCCAGCTTTCTAATAATGTTATTAACAAACATCAGTAGGAAGAGATTAAAAGAGAAATTTAACTCAAAATAACTGATAATCCATCAAATATTTGGAGTTTTATCCCCTTAAACACTCAGATATTACATAAATAATATTTTACACAATTTTTACAGAAATAAAGGAAGAATGTATCATTTTGGGGGCTTAGGGCATGCTAATATGTGAATGATATTATCTAAATAAACTTACAGATTTCTTGTTTTACTAATCAAACTACCAAGCAGTTACTTTATAAAAATAGACAAATGTAACTATTTTTATTTTGAGGAACAAAATCATAAGTATCCCAAATGAAGTAATTTTTTAGAAGCAGATATTAAAGGAGCAAAAGATGTTCAGAGTTTGTATGATGTTTAAAAAACAGTAGTCATCAAAATTATTTGTTGTTGCAACCGTTTTGAAAAGCAAATCAGAACTATGCCTCAAGTCATTACACTGTACATATCATTTTACCAAGCAACACCATCACTATGCTTACATCTCAAAGAGAATAAAGAAAAAGAAACAGACACATATACAAAAAAAAGATTCTAGGAACTCTATTTGTAATAGCAAAGACCTCAAAACTAAGGTGGTATTCAACAATTGAGGAAAAGGTAAACAAATAAATAGGTAATTGAATACAATCATGCCATAAGAAAGGATGAAAAGATGCTATCACTGAAATTTGGAAAAGCTTGTATGAATTAGTGAAGATAAATGAGCAGAACAAGAACATTTTAAACCAAAAAATTGTAAAAACAAACAATCCAGAAAGACTAAAAAACTCTGAACTCAGTGACCAGCTATGTTTCCACAGAAACAAAGATGAGGTACCCTGCTCTCCTCCTGACAAAGAGAAGATGGATGTGTATGCGTGTGTCTAATATGAAAATTTGTTTTATTTGACTATTATTTTCCCTTCTCTCCTGCCCTTCCCTCCTCTCCTCTCTCCTCTTCTCCCCTCCCCTCTCCTCTTCTCTCCTCTCCTCTTCTTTTCCTTTTTTCCCCTTATTTTTTGTCTTTTCATGTTTCCATAAAACAGGAAGCATAATGTGTTCAGATGGGGAAGCTCCGAGGCAGAGATGGAAACATGCATGGTTCAGACTGGGATGCTTCAGAGGGAATCAAAAGTATACAGTGTTTTGATATGAGATGCTGTAGAGGAATATTAAGATAATAGCACTCTAACTAAAGACAATCCCATGGCAGAGATGGGGAGTAGAATAATAATCTGTTAGTTCTCTGAGTTTAGTTATATCAGAGGAAATGGAAGCCAGCAGCAAGAACTCAGAAAATCAAGATTAAGACCAAAGGGGGCCTGACCTCTACATCTAACAGTGAGAAAGTAGAGCTTAATAGTGTCACAAAACAAGAACTAGGGCTACTGATAGGAGTAAACAAAACCCATAAATTCTATAGAAGGGTAAGAGTTGGCCAAAAGTTAAACCTAGAAGAAGACAATAATTTCATGGCAATTATAACCAGACCCTCCCACCAGGGGTGGGTGGGTGGGGTAAGGAGTCTTGACAAAAGACACTATATGAATGCTGGGGAAAATGAAGTAAGAGATAAAAATAAAATTATAAATAAAAGAATAATTCTGGAATAAAGAACTAGAAAGTGAATGAGTGTAAATCAAAGAACAATTAATACAACTTAACCATGAGACAAAGAATGTTAGAACAAAATTTTAAAAATTAGAACTGTTACAAATAAAATTGATATAGAAGGATATAATTAAAGATATTAGGGTTTTATTGAAATCCATATTGATAATTTAAAAAAAAACCCCG
Organism: Gracilinanus agilis; assembly: GCF_016433145.1. Lineage (NCBI taxonomy): Eukaryota > Metazoa > Chordata > Mammalia > Didelphimorphia > Didelphidae > Gracilinanus > Gracilinanus agilis. Next base: position 640,606,686 of record NC_058131.1, read on the forward strand.
TGCCTACTAAGATCTAATTCAAATGCCCCACCATGCTTTCCCCTTGGCTGCTTCATAGGAAAGAGAGTGTCCCAATCAATTTCTGAGTCTTTATACCTCTGTCTACATAATCACACTTCCTGCCACCTGTATTACATAAGAGGAATCATGGGAAATGTAGTTTTCAAGTCCCCTAAACATCCACAGGAAGTTTATATCATGGATCTCAATATTAAGACCCCCAAATTTCCAATATTCCAGAACAAAATCAAAAGATTGAAAAAATAGAAAAAATGTCCACTAGAAAGTCCATAACCAATATCTATAGCTTCCAAATAAAAGTGGGGGTGAGGTTGGAGGCCACAGAAAGAATTCAGCTGTCAAGTCAAGAACATACAAGACCTAGAAACAATCATTTTAAAGAAAAGTAAAGTTTGGAATATAATAGTTAAGAAGGCAAATCACAAAGACTTATAACAAGAATGACTTACTCCCAAAAGATTAATTATAATTTCATAGGAGAAAAAGTGCATTTTGATGGAATAGATAAATCAAAAATTCTTGGTAAAAATACCAGAATTGAGTAGAAATTATGAAGTGAAGATACAGGAATAAAAAAAAAGAAAATTCATTTGAGCATTGGAAGAGGTTAACCAATGATAAATTGTTTATATTCAAAAATAAGAGAAAAGTCATGTATCTCTTCAATACCCCTAAAATCTTCAAAGGTCATAGAGAGAATGAAATAAATAATAAGAAGAGAAGTATTTCTCTCTTGTTTTGATAGTCTTAAGAAAAGAAGAAAGACAATATATAGAGAAAGGGAAATATATTAGGGAAGAAATGAAGAAGAGAATGGATTTATTATTCTTCATACTTATACAACATTAGAAAATGAGTATATAGACATGAAAGCAGAGTTGTGGAGAAAACATTACATGAATCTTACTCTTATTAAAACTAGACCAAAGGAGGTTGAGCACATAGAATCTGGTACAAAATACATTAAATTTGGTAGGGGAAAAAAAAGCAAAAATGGGAGCATCGTTAAGATGGCAGGTTGATCAGGAAGAGAAGGCTCTAGAAAGGAATGATCATCAGTAAAAGAAATTCCAGATTGAAAAGGTAGATCCTAAAGAGGGGATTAAAAGGAAAGAAAAGCAAAATTTCAATGATAAGCATCTGAGCAATAGGAACAGAGGAGAGAGACAGTGGAATGGAATGGAAAAAGCACTTGTTTTCAATCACTAATGTTTATCACATTCCTTCTCTTTCACTACCTTCTTTGTAAAAGAGGATCACAGGGGAAAGAGACAAAAAATAAAAGAGGATATGATGAAGGGACATACACAATTAGCAATAAATAACCATGAACATGAATAAGATGAACTGACCCATAAAGCAAAAGAGAATAGCATTCAACAATCTGTTATTTACAAGAAAAACACTTGAAACAAAATCCACAGAGAGATAAAATAATAGGTGAAACAGAATTTATTATGCATCACATGAACAAAAAAGTCAGAATATAGTAATCATGAAATCAAACAAGACAAGAGTAAAACATCTTTAAAACTACCTTGTACTTAAAGGCATGTTATATAAATAGTGTATAAGTATATACAGAGATATAAGTAAAGATGATACATAATAAGATAGACATATTTACACATGTAATGGCAAAATGTCCAAGTACTCAAAAGAAAAGTTAATGAAATTACAGGGAGAAACGTACAGCAATATAGCAACACTATAATAGTTGGAAACTACAATGTGGCCCTTCTTAGACCTAGATGAATCTAAAAAGAGAAATCTTAGAATTGTTTAAGATTCAAAGAGACATTTTTTTTTATTTTTTAGAAAAAAAATTTATGGTTCCATTATTCATGTTCTTACTCTCTCCCCACCCTCCCTTCCCCCACAAAGCCAACGCACATTTCCACTGGTTTCAAAGAGAAATTTATAGAAGGTAGATGGCTCTATGCAAACTTATGAATAGTAGTATATTTTCTAGCTATATATAAAATCTTTTCCAAAAAATGACTGTGTTAAAGGACATCTCTTAAACAAATTCAGAAAAGCGGAAACACTGAAGATCATAATGCCATAAAATTATAAGTAATAAAAGGCTATTAAAGAAAGGATTCAAACTTAAATGGGAACTAAATGATTCAAATATAAAGAATTGGTGGGCCAAAAAACAAATCATAGAAATAATAGATAATTCCATGGAAGAAAATGATAGTCATGTGCCAAAATCTTTGGAATGTAGCCACAACACTCTTTATGGAAACATTTACATTTCCAAAAAATTTCATCAACAAAAGAAAGAAAGAATCAATTTAAATTTAAAATTGCATTTAAGTTTTGTAGATGGATTTTAAATTTCAGTTTAAAAAATTACACTAGTAACCTGACCAAAATCACAAATAAATAAAAAAATTAGAAATTCTTTAAATCAAAGAAAAGATTAACAAAACTGAAAGAAAAACTACGTTGATCACTAAACTAGGAGCTTTCTCAGGAAGGTTGGGGGGAGAGAAACTAAAAAGTAAGAAAAATAGCTAATAAACTTCAAAAGAAAGAGAGGAGAACCAAATTGTCTACATAAAAATGGAAAAGGCAAATTCATAAAAATGAAGAGGAAATAAAGAAAATTACTGCAAACTATTTTGACCAAATACATGTCAAAAGAACTAATCATTTAAATGAATTAGGTCAGTATTAGAAAAATATTATAGGTTAACCAGACAACAAATAGAGAATTTAAATAATCTACTCTGGAAATAAAAAAAAAATGAATAAGCCTACAAATGAACTCTGAATCTTCACTTTCAGGTTAAAAATCTCTCAAGTGTATCCACAAGACTCCAGGCCAATATTTTCTTCTTTGTCATCCTGAGATACCAAGTCATTTTGATTAATGTCTGCAATCTATGATTCCTTTATTTGATATGAACTGTCATAGCCTTCCTTCAAATATGGACACTGGAACTTTGATTTTTTTTTAATAGAAACTATACTATTTTTGTCTGAGTTTATATGTTTGTGTAGTGCTCTCTCACAGTCTCCTACTTGACTTAGTCTATGTGACTGTAACCTTGATTCAATTTTTTTTTCTTATGCTAAGCATTACTTCAAATGAAACTTTGTAGCATCAACAGAGGCAATATCAACCATCTCATAGATTCTTAGGCTCAATTTTTTTCTTTGCGTGTGTGTGTGTGTGTGTGTGTGTGTGTCCTGGTGTCTATCCAAAGAACACAGCTGTTCACACTATCTCCCTTGGAATTGAGTCCCACAGTTGGTGACTGCAAATGCTGAAGAAAAACCCAAAGAGTACTTAAGTCTGCTGTCAGAGCTTTGCCACCATATGTTGTACCAAATTAAATCCCACAGTAAGGAATACTGGCTCTCAAATGAGAGTTGAAAAAAATGAGAGAAGTTTATATATTGTCATTTTATTTAACTTATATGCAGAGTACATAATGTGAAGTTCCAAGCTGGACAAATCAAAGGTCAAAATTAAGGGTGTTGGTAGAAATGACAACTTCAGAAATGCAAATGATTACACTTCCATGACAGAAAGTGAAGAAGAATTAAGAAGCTTTTTGGTGAGGATGAAAGAAGAAAGTATAAAAGACTTGAAGCGTAACGTTAAAAAAGCTAAGATCATGGCAATTGGTCCCATCACTTCCTGGCAAAAAGAGGGGAAGGAAATGGAAGCAGAGTCTGATTTTATATTTTCAGACTTCAAGATCACTGAAGATAGCAAGACTCGTGGTCCTTGGAAGGAAAACTATAGCAAATCTGGGCAGCCTACTAAAAACCAGAGACATCACCTTTCTGACACAAGTCTATATAGTTTAAGGTATGATTTTTATCTAGAGTAACATATAGCTTAGAGAGTTGGACTATAACTAAAGCCGAGTGCCACAGAATCAATACTTTTGGATTGTGGCTCTAGAAAAGACTTGAGTTTCTTATTCAGCAAGGAGATCAAATCAGTTAATACTTAAAGAAATTCATTCAGACCATTCATTGAAAGATCAAATACTGAAGGTAAAGGTTAAATACTTTGACCAAGTAATGAGAAGACAGGACCCACTGTGAACGACCCTGATGTTGTGCAAGATTAAGGACAAAAGTGACAAGGGAATAGCAGAGGAATGTCATGGCAGCAAAAAAATAAGCTTGGACAGACTTTAGGAGATAGTTGTTAAGGGCTTGGTAGCCTATGCTTTGTGCTTTGACAGAAAATTGAAAATGACCAAATGACTGAACAACAAATTCACAGAACAAGGAAAATCTTTTAATTTCACCCCTTTGATCTGATTCGTCCAATTGCTCCCTGGGGAAAATAGCTCTTAAAAATAGATATAGGTATAGATATAGATATTGATGCCACATGTCCTTCCTCAATGACTTAGATGATGATGATAAAAAAATAATTATATACTAATGGTAATGATTATAATGTGATAATTAATATAATTATATCAATATATTAATAATTTAATAATAATAATAATAAAGCAAGTTACATTTATGTAGCATTTATCACAATCCCAGAGCTGTGCTTTAGCACAAATCTCATCTTTTGTTGATATCACTGATCTCCCAGTGAGGCTTCATAATTGTGAATTTTGCCACTGAACACTGAAATTTCTGAAGACTCAAAAGTGCAAATTCCTCAAACATTAAAAGAGAGAAGCTGGATGAATATATGAAATCAGCAACCCATTGACAACAGTTATATGCATACAATAAGTAGTATAAAGCATTATCTTTCAAATGGCAGTTAGGTGGTAGAAGCAGGTAGGCTTGTAGTTAGTAAGACTTTGTAGCATCAATAAAGACAATATCAGCCATTTAACCATTTTATTATTTGCCTCAGTTTTCTCATCTGTGAAATGGAGGTAATAAGGACATCTATTTCATAGGATTGTTGTGAGGATCACATGAGGCAATAATTGTAAAGTGCTTGGCATGGTAACCAGCACAAAATAAGTATGTACTATGTAAATTTTAGCTATTGCTATCATTATCATCATCATTATTAAATGTTTATCAAGAGAGGAAGGTTTATTGTTATGCAGTGAATAAAAAATCATAATAGATGCTCAAAGGCTGAACTGGTGCCCATACTATGGAAGATGGATGAAAAAATATGGATGGAATTAGCACAGGTTGAAAGGTATTGGTGGACTGTCAATTTATAATACTACAGAGAATACACATATTGACATGTTTATCAAAATATTTATATAGCACTTTAAATCTCAGAAAGCACTTTCTTCCCAACAAGTCTGTGCAGAAGGCAGCAAAATGGCATGGTAGATAGAGCAGAGGACTTGGAATCAGGAAGACCTGAGTTCCAGTCTTGCCTCAGACAAGCCACTTAATCTCTGTCTCAGATTCCTCATCTGCAAAATGGGGATAATAGCATCTAATGCTCAAGATTATTATGAGGATCAAATAAAATAATGTTTATGAAGTTCTTTCTAAACTTTAAAGAACTATCTAGATGCTATTGATATTTTCATTATTATTTTATATCATTACTCTTAAAGGAAATCAAGGCTTAAAGGATTTGTTCAAGTTGATTCAATTAGTTGTGCTTGTCAAAATTTAGAATCACAATTTGAGAACTGGATGGCACCTTAGAAGTCATCTAGTCCTTCTCCCCTATTTTACAGATAAGGAAACTGTGACTCAGAAATATTGTATCATGACCAAGTTCACACAACTTGTAACAGGATTAGAACTAAAATCTTCTTACTCTGAGTCCAGTTTGTTTTCTACTACACTTCACTTTCTCATCCATCACAGTGCTAGGAGGCAAACATCATTAGACAATACCACAGTCATAGCTAGAAAACATGCACTGGAGATTTAGGTAAAACAAGAGATAGAAGTAATGCAGAGATAGGGAATCATCTTCAGGTAAGGCAGTGCTGCCTCCTGCTGTATTTGTTTGTATGTGGTAGAAGGCAAGAATTGTTGTCTTTTTGTATGGAAGAGAGGAAGAAAGAAAGAGGGGAGAGAAGAGAGCCTGTATGCTTTGTGGGAGAAAATGCAAGTAAGAAGAGCCCCTGGGCAAAATTTTTGTCTTTGCCATGCCCCATGTCCCCTAGCTAACATCTAGAGATGGAAAACGTGGTTGGATAAAAATATCCAAACCCAGCAGAGATGTAATTTTATGGAATTTAATAACATCCAAGTCATAACTTACACAATAGGGAGCATGAAACAATAACTACAGTCTGTTGTGTTTTTAAAGAGAATGCTAATGGCTTTCTTCTGATGATGCCCATTTGACCAAACTACTCTTCCTATTATAACTAAAGCTGTATCATCATAATAAGAATTTTTTTTTGTAAAGGAGTAATTGAATGCAAAGATGGACAGTCAAAAGATTTGTTGGCTGATTCCTTTGGTCATAAGGATGTAGTAGAGAAATACTTATTTTGCATTTGAGCATTCTTCCAGAAGAGAGAGATTTTTACTCACATTTTATTTCTTAGGTGAATGTGTCAATGTAGATATTTTCTCATATTTTGGAAATCATTAGCAATCTTGTCTTCTTACCCTGTATAATTCCTTACTATGTCCAGACATAAATCTTCCTTAGTCAATAAGTTAATAAGCACTTTCTAAGCTTTGGCTATATGTGCTCCAAGAATACAAAATGCAAGCAGAAAGAGATAGCCCTTGCCCTCAAAAAGTTTACATTCTATGGGGGCAGCTGGGTAGCTCAGTGGAGTGAGAGTCAGGCCTAGAGACAGGAGGTCCTAGGTTCAAACCCGGCCTCAGCCACTTCCCAGCTGTGTGACCCTGGACAAGTCACTTGACCCCCATTGCCCACCCTTACCACTCTTCTACCTATGAGACAATACACCAAAGTACAAGGGTTAAAAAAAAAAGTTTACATTCTAATGGAAGAAAATAATATTTACTCAATGGACTGAATGGAGGCTTCTTTTGGTTCTTTTAAGATTCTGTAGATGTCAATAAATAAATTGGTTTGTGCATGTTATTCCCTTACTCTGGATAGTTGATCAGACTGCCTCTTTTGCTAATCACTTGAGTTCTTCACCCTTTTGACTGTTTTATTGATTCTTGATCTCTAATGAGTCAGGCATTATCTTCCACTTGAAAAATTCTAATTTTTAAAGAATAATTTTCTTTAGTGAGGTTTTGTACCTCTTTTACCATTTGACCAATTCTGCTTTTTAAAGTCATTTTCTTTAGTATTTTTGTGACTCTTTTACAAACTAGTTAATTTTCTTTTCATTTTTTTTGCAATGATCTCATTTCTTTCCTCAGGGTTACCTCTACAATTCTTATTTGATTTTTTAAATAATTGAGTTTTTCACTTTTAAATTCCTTTAAAGAAAGCTTTTCAAGGAAATCTTCTTGAATTTGTATTTAATATGACTTTTCTTTGAAGCTGTGTGCATATCTTTTTAAATAGTATCATCATCCAAGTTCATGTCTTGAACTTCCCTGTCACCATAGTATCTTTTTATAGCCAGGGTTTTTGTTGTTGCTGTCTGCTAATGTTTTCTTTACAGCCTATTTTTTGACTTTGGACCTTATGTTAGAGTTGGGCTCTTCTTACTTCTGGGGTGGGGATGGGATCACTGTCCTGAGCTTCATGCTTCTCCTCCCAGTTGTTTTCCCTACTAGTTTTGAAGACCTAAGAGGTTTTAGTGCTCCCAAAGTTGTGTCATTTGAAGAGAAATATGCTTATAGCTTTCCTAGTATGTGTTCTGGTCTTTACCTAGTTATGATCATTGCTCTCTCCTGACCGCAATTCCTCTCTTCCCTGTGACCAATATCTAGACATGGCCTTTGCTACTGTATGACCACCAAATGCAAACCACAACTAGGTAATGGGCAATGAAGCTGCCAAAAGACACTGTGCCCAGAGCTGGCACAGAAGTCTTCTAGAATCTCTTTCTGACCAGGGGTTCAATCCCCTTACTTATTCTGTATGAGAGTTCCTAGTATGACTGTGTCCACCTCTGTTGCTGCTATTGCTGCATATACATTGGCACCATAGTACTCATTATTCATTTATTTTGACTTTAGCAGGTCAAGTATCAAAAAGGTCAAATACCAGATGAATTCTTTCCATAAGGAATAATGTAAAATGAATTCATCTGTTTCAGACACCCAGAAAACTTAGATTTTATAATTATTTGCATTAATAGAGTTGCATTTTATGTTATTAGCATATAGACATAACTAAAAACAATAATTAAATAAATGTTAACTTAATTTTACCTGTATTGAGAGAAGCCCATGGCCTAAGAAACTAGTGGGGAGGAGGAATGCTGTTGTAAGGAAGAGTAGCTCCCTTCTATATGTGTGGGAGTAGTTTGCCTTTCCCCCTTTTTCTTGGGTCGTGTAGGTGACATGAGTTTGTGTGAGTCTGCTTTACCTGTCTCCACTACATGACTTGGAACTGTTATCAAAAAAGAAATAAATAAGCTGAGTTGGTGGGTGTGAGGAAGGATAAAAGGGAATAAGGGATGCCCCCAGTTCTTTCAAGAAATAAAAGAAAAATTATTCTTTCCCCTTGAGCCCTTGTCTTAATTTTCGACACAATGATTCACTAAAGGGTTTTGAATAGGTAACAAGGGGATTTATTAATACCAGGGTCAGTCAGAAGGGGGAGGGGTTCAGGGTTTTCTAATTGCTGCTAGGGAGAGGGGTGAGGGTGGGGGATGGGTCACAGAGAGGTTTAGACTGAGAGAGACCAGCTCTTCCAGTCAGGAAGATTTGACTGCCTTTTAAGTAAAGTCTTTATCAAATCTAGGGGTAACTTATTTGAGGATACTCCAATTATCTAAAGAAACTAAAATCCACTATGTTCAATCACCAAGCCCTCCCTTCCAACCAGAACCCAAAGGAAAATCAGGGAAGGGGAACAATGGAGATGGTAGATCAGGGAGAGGTTCAGAGAAATGAGATAGGTCCAAATTTCCCCAAAACAAAATAAGTGCAGGCCAAGGCCGAAGCAATTAGGCCAAAGCCAAAAGGCCAAAGCAAAAGCCTTCAGCCACAGCAAAAGCCAGAAGGCAAAAGCTTCGTCAGTTGGAACTTCACTTCTATTTGTAGCTTTAAGTTCTAACTGACTTTCTGAACATTCTAAGATGTTTAACTGACTTTTTGTGACCGAGAAATTACAGAAGCAAAAAGTTTCTGTTAGCCACCTTGCATTACAGAACTTGATTCAAATATAACTCTGAATTTGATCCAGGTGAGAAAGAAAGGATAAAAGGGGTGAACAAGGAAGTGTTCACTCTCTCCATCTCTGGTGTCCTACAAAGAAAGCTGATGCTGTTTGGTGCTGCTGGACCAGCCACATGGAAAGCTAGCCTAGACCTCTCTCTTTCTCTTCTATTACCTATCCAAATAATTCAAATAAACTTTATTAAATTCTAAGGATAAGGATCTGAATGTTAGTATCTTAGGGCAACTGCCCTTCTGGAATTCTTTCTCTTTCTCTTTTCTGTCCCTTATCATCACTGCTTTGACTTTGCCTCTCTCCCCAGTGATATAGGTTCTCAATTTTCCTGTGTTATGGTGGGTAATAAATTGTAGTCAACCTATACCTATATGGTTCTCAGTAATCTTCTTTTGGTCAACTTCAGTTCTGTTTCTTCAGGGAATATGTTATTCCATTTATTTAAAACCATAGTTATCACAGGGAGAATACTGATGTTGAATAGATAGACTTCTGTGTAATAGAGCAACTTGGGATCATGCAATTCTTACACCACTCTTTTTCTCCTATTCAATTTATTATCCACCTGACTGTACTGTCTGCCCATTATATATACATAATGGTCTACCCATCTGTAGCCCCCAGTAGTAAGAGCAGGGCCCAGTAAAATCAGAGACATCAGCAAGAAATCACAAAGCATATAGTCTGCTCCCCAGCATGAGAAAAGCAAACTTTCCCCCCTCCCCAAATATTAGATGTCCAGCCAAGAAAATAATTCTATAAGAGTTCTGTGAGAACATACAGTATAGGGTCATGTAACTTTCAAAAATGTATGTGAAAATTTGTTATTACATGTTATTACATTTGTAAAACAAAATATTTAAAAAATCACAAGACTAGTTGATTTAGAAACACTAAAAATCTGGTCTAGCATGACCATTTGTTGTCCTTTCATTTTCATATATAAATTCTCTTCAGATTATCTCATTTCCTTGGTTCATAAACCAAGATTTTTGCAATTTTATTTTATCTCCACTGGTGTTTGTTTTGTTTTGTTATGCCTTACTATGATATTGTTCATACTTATTCATCATTTTCCTTTATGATGTTTAGTAAATGAGCTCGTCCTTTCAAATGGGTCTAGCTTTGGCAACCATGTTTCTTTTTCTGATGAGGAGAAAAAGAAACTAAGATATTTTCTGGAATCTGAATTGGTTCCTCATTGTGGTGACTTGCATCTCAATTAAACTTCTCTAATAAGTGATGATAATCTGGTGCTAGTTTCCTGATAGCTTCAGTCTGTTATTAGAATTAAAGGACTCAAAAACAAAAGTAAGTTTAATTTTCCATAACATAGAAAAAATACAGAAGATATAGGACTTGGGTCAATTTAAAATAGACCCTTTTGCTACCATATGAAAATTAGTATGGTTAGCCAGGTCGGTTGAGGTGACTCATGGAGCCCTTGAGACATCCACCAAATCCAAAGGGTGCCAACGCCTTGTGGGTGGATGTTTTTATGCCTTTAGGTGAACATTAAGGTGCATCAACATGACTTGAGGATATGAGGAAGGTACATCGCCAGTAAGGGAAAGGAATGAATTTGAACCCCCTGGCTCAGTCATCAGCTTCCTTGCCTTTTAGGAAAAAGAACTAGCCTAACCTACATGATAGGGTCTAGTGGGAAACCTGATGAACATAAATCCTGCCATTGGTAGTTAGATCAATTTCCGACATATTTCTGTGGATTTCCCTGAAGAATCTTGGTATTTCCCTGGGGCTCAATGCAATTAGTATAATGTCATCTTCATATAGGAATACTTGGAAAAATTTGCCATCAATAATTTCTTTTGTTTGGTCTCTGGGTAGCAGGATTTTTTAACTCCTTTCTTATTTTTCATCTGATTCTAGTTCTCAGTGGATTTAAAAAAAATTTTTTGGCCATAGCAGACTTCTATATAGGTCAGATCATATTAGGATTAGTTTTGACATATCAAGTATCCACATGTATTAAATCTTTTAAACTATCACAATAAAGGAACCACTGACTCTATTTTTTCACTTATTTATTCACATGCATCTCTTACTGATAATGCCCTGAATTTTGTCATTCTATTAACAGATTCCAAAGCTCAGTTTCAGGTGCTGATATGGCTAATGGGTCTACAGTGATGAGAGTACTAATACTTTAGTACTATTTAGCAATTCTAATCTGATAGTCCCTAAATCACATAGAAAGCTTTTATAAGAGCTGAAAATGAGTGTCAGGGGTGGGGGAGGAAAGTGCTTTCCTGGTAATTATAGTTCATGTTTTAACAATTATGTCATGCATGGCCTCAGTATTTGTTAGTTCTAATATATCTCAGGGCTCAGCTTCTTCTGAATGCCTAAAGCAAGTTAATTTATGTCAGGGCAAGCTATGGGGAAAACTAACTTATATAACTCACTCACATTGGACTGATTTTGTGACCAGAAAACCAACTTATTCACAATAAGGAACATAACTGTTAAGTATAGCCTAAAATCCCTATCCATTTTATTAATAAGGAAATCTTTTTAGAAATTTAAAGAAATATTGAAAGTTTAATTGGTGAATATAGAATTAAATCAGGATATTATGAGGCAAAAAGAAAAGGATGGATATAAAGAATGTTTCAGATATTAAATATATAACTGCCACGTAGTAGTAGTAGTAGTAGTAGTAGTAGTAGTAGTAGTAGTAGTAGTAGTAGTAGTAGTAGTAGTAGTAGTAGTAGTAGTAGTAATGGTAATTTCTTGAGCCTTCTACTGCATTCTTGCTGAGCTCAGGTGGCAATACAGTGCAATATGAGGTGTGATTATAAATTTTCAACAATTCTCCCAGAAAATAAATGGATAGCTCATACACTTTTAAATGTAATATCCATTATTAAATTTGTTAAAGCCTATATATCCTATAAAAATATAAAGCCTTTAAATCAAATCCTGCTTTGTAGTGATTGCTGATTTCTAAAGTGAAAATGCTTATATTGAAAATTTAACTCTTTATTCGAATTGGTTAGAACTGACTCCAAAACCTCTCTGTTAGTCTAAAGTGTTCTAGATAATCTGAAAGATACTTTTGTCAAGCTCTATTAACCTTGAGTCATCCATCTATAGCTTCATAATATATGCATGAAGAGATATTCTCTTGAGTGAATCATTGGACAGGGCATCTCCTCCCTTAGACAGTTTTAGAGCATTAGCATCCTACCAGTACTGCTTGTCAGATTCTATGATTTCTGATGCAGGTTCTACAGAAAGGAAGGTCTCAGAAGCCATCAAGGATGGTCATCAAGCTACTTCTGATCTCTTGATGCAGAGTCCTCATAGTCCAGTCCTTTAAGCTAAGGACTCAAACAGTTTATAGCATAGCCCAGTGCATAGTACTCTCCCTGGACATGCACATAATACACAGCACTGAGGAATAGGTTACCAGACTTCCTTAAACCATATTTTCATTTACTGGCTTTCTTATTCTTTGTCCTGTCACACTTTATTACACAAACACCATATAAGGGTTAGTTTAGGGAACGAGGTTGTTCACCACACCATGATGCCTTGTATGTGTTTCAAAGAGACAGAGACAGAAACAGAGACAGAGAAATGCAGAAAGATAAAGTGACAGAAAGAGAGTTGGAGAGAGAGAGAGAGAGAGAGAGAGAGAGAGAGAGAGAGAGAGAGAGAGAGAGAGAGAGATAACAGAGAGAGAGAGAGAGAGAGATAACAGAGAGAGAGAGAGAGAGAGAAGACAAAGAGAGAAAGTGAGTGTGCCATTGAGTTTAATGTTCTTTAAGGGCTATTGACAGCAACTATCCTCACAGTTCAGTTCTCCTGATCCTTGATTGTCATAACATTTTGACATACTGAATATATTTGTAAGTTTATTGTTTCTAATATTACATGTTAATCATTCAACTCCTTAGCTCACAATGTCTATTATTGAGTATGATTTCAACTTTATGATAACAAAAGGATGTCCTTTGCTGCTTCAGCTGAAGGCTTCTATGTGAACGCTTATCTCCGCTTAATGTGCTATGATTATAATATATCAGTATATATATATTTCTTCACCTGTGACAATCATGTCTTCTGAAATCCCACTTTCTATATCTGGCCACTAAAGTAGTTGCTTGTGCAGAAAGAGGACTTTAAGAAAGAAGGGAAACTAACCTTATGAATGAGACCTAGAGAAGTTTCCCTTTTTTCTTATTCTACTTACCAGCTCCCCAAAACCTGTTGGCATATTATGTTGCCTGCATTTTTCTCCTGTTGATGCCAGTTTCTACCTAGCTAGGTTTGGATGATAGCTCTTCTACTTTTAAATCATTCAGAGACAGAAGGTGAACATTTTCTAGAAGACTTCATTATGATTCAATATAAAATAAGATAAAATAAAGCAAACTTACTGAATAGAAATGTCCATTTACAAAGTATAGGAATCTTATCCTGGGATACCCCAAGCCTGCATAAACTTAGTAGGATAACTAGACCACTTCTGTTTACCAAGCATTTGGGCCTAGGTCAACAAGTGACAAGTCACCATTTGTGTTGGGAATAAACAAAATAATTATTTCTACTTCCTGGAGGGTTTGAAGTTTCCATAGAAAAAGCCAACTGGCCCATGATATCAAAAGCAGGAGGGCACATTTTAACTAATACAAAAGAAGTCTCTTAGTCTAGATACCCATGAGGAGGAGAACAAGGCTACAAAGATACATTCACATTACAATCACCAAAGAGACAAGAATGCAACTGGAACTCAGAGAGGCTACATATTCGTACAACCTAGCCAATGTAGGGAAGAGAGAAGATAAGAAAAGAAGTAAAGCAGGTGGCGATAAACTTTAGGCTTCAGTTCAAGGAGGAATGAGATATGAAGAAAATGGTTCCCTTGGCCTGGAATTCAGATGACAACAGACTCTTGCCATTATTCTTATATTGGTGTCATTAGATCTGAGTCTCATCCCACAAGACACTGAAGCTCCTTCATGCTAAAGAGGTCCAGGTTTTTTTATGGGGAGAGGTATGGTTTCGAATTCAGTTATGTCTGATGGATTCCTTCCAATGTCATAAAAAGGTGCTAAGTAACTAAGAAACTAGGAGTTTCAAGGAAAGGAATTTTGAAACTGGGGAGGGGTTTCCACAGCAGGAATAAGGCAGAGATGTCAGACAGAATGAGAGGGTATGTTTAAAGCAAAGACACTCTCAAAGGAACGGCTAAAATCACTTGAAAATGTTTAATATATATGTATATATATATATAT
>NC_058131.1:640621586-640636033 GCF_016433145.1 Gracilinanus agilis
TATATATATATATATATATATATAACATCAATCCATCAGTTTATGATTGAGTAAACATCTACTCAAGTGTGGCACCAAATACTTATATTGAAATATTTTCTATATGGCATCATTAAATGGATCATTTAAAGATTAACACTGTGACACACTTAAATGCATCAGTGATGCTGTGAACTTGACACACGGTGAAGATCATTTAGAAATACCTTTTCCAACTTTTTTTTTACTACTTAATCACAACTGCCAAAAATAATCATAACAATAGTAACTTACATTTAGATAATGCATTCAAGTTTGCTATGTGCTTCACCTACATTACATCCTTTGAACTTCACAATAATTCTTGGAAGCAGGTGTCAAAAGCATTGTTGGTCCCATTGTCTTTTGATTATCATTAACTAAGAGCTTGTTGTTTGTCCATTTTTAAAGAAGACCACAGACCTCATAGAATAATATCTTGACTTGTGCATGAATAGGATTTGTGAGGCAGAATTTCATGAAGTCATCAACTTCATTCTCTTTTTCAGAGTCATCAAAGTCCAGTAGCATGATAAAATTCAGAATGACTGGTGATGGCCCAGGATTCAGTGAATGATCTTGGGATCTTTGATGTCTGACCAAGCTCTAAGCACTACATAATGCCTGCTTTTATGCTTTCATGGCCATTGGAACAAATTATTTTCATCTGTCCATTTACATACTTGGGGTAGACACCCCCCAATTCATCAATGGGTTTGTGGCTCATTGGTTACCCTCAACATTATTTAGGCCATTTGTCAAGATTGTTTATCAGAGTGTGGCCACTACATATGCTTCAACTTCTTGGAGCCTCAGGTGAGAGTTAAATGTGCTAAAGAAGGAAATGGCAAACCACTCCAGTATCTTTGCCAAGAAAACCTCAAATGGAGTCAAAAAGAGTGAGACAAAACCAAAACCAACTCATCTCAAAAATCTTTTTCATTTGTATTTCAATTTCTGAAAATACTTTTATTACTGCGTGGGGTTAAGTGATTTGCCCAGTCAAGTTGGCTTAGCAGATAAAGATCTAAGGTAAAATTTCAACTTATATCTTTTGTACTTTAAGCTCAATTTTATAAAAATTGTTTCTCCTAGCCTTGGATAATCATGTAGACTTCAATGTGACATAATGGTTTGAGAGCCAGCCTTAGAGTTGAAAAGGCCTGAATTAAAGTTCCATGTAAGCATTTCTGAAACATACTATGTGACTAAGGCAAATCAACTAAGTCTAAAAGTTATGTTGACCTTCACCAGTCCCTCACAACAATGAAATCATAGATCTAGACCAAAATTAAAATTATAATAGCAGCAATAAAATCTATTTTAAAAGCTTCACTAATGTATATTATTTTTATATTTGCAGAATTTTCAGATTACTCCCACTTCATAAGAAATGTCTTGTTATAAAATAAGATGTTAGCATGTAAAACCCAGTGGAATTGCACATTGGCTATGGGAGGGGAGGGAAAGAATATGAATCATGTAACTGTGGGAAATTTTTCATAATTAATCAATAAAATAAAAATTAAAAAAAGAACAATTTGAATACTAAAAAATAAAATAAAACAAAATTTTAGATAAAACTAGTTAACAGTGTGATCTCGTTTAGAAATACAGGCAATATTTCATATCTGTGGCACTCACCAACTTCTTATTTTTTTTTTGTTTTGATGTTCAGTCATTTTTTCAACTGTGTCTGACTCTTTGTTGTTCCATTTGGGGTTTATTGACAAAGATAATGGAGTGGTTGCCATATACTTCTTCAGTTTATTTTACAGTTGAGGAAACAGAGGCCAAGAGGGTTAAATGACTTCTTCAGGGTTCCATAACTAGTGAGTGTCTGAGACCAGATTTAAACTCAGGAAGAAGAGTCTCCCAAGGCTGACATTCTATACACTGCACCACCGAGCTGTCTTTTTAAAGTTAATAGAAACATACTTTCTCCCCAATTAAAAGGAAAAGAAAAATATACATTGCATCATTCCATACCCTAACTCCATCACTTCTCTGTGATATTTAACATATTTTATCACTAGTCCTTTGGAATCATGACTGGTCACTCTACTCCTTATAATTTTATATTATATTTATTTATATATTATATATATAGTATATTATTATATAAAGCTATATAATTTTTATAACTTTCACAGTTGTTGTCTTTGTAGTTGCAGTTATTATATAAAATGTTCTCCTTATTCTTCCCTTTTTATTATTCATCAGTTTATAAAGATCTTCCAAATCATTCATCTTCATATTGACTTTTGTATATTTTTTTGTTTCTGCTCTGTTCACTCTGCATCAGTTTGTACAAGTCTTTCCATGTCTTTTTGAAAACATCTCCTTAGCCTTTTTTATAGCACAATGTTGTTCCATCCTATTCATATAACACAATTTATTCAGCCATTCCTCGGTCGATGTATATCCCCTTAGTGTCCATTTTTTGGTTATGACAAAAAAGAACTGATGGAAATATTTTTCCAATTTTTCTCAACTTCTTTTATCTCTTTAGGTATAGACCTAGCAGAGTTATAGCTGGATTCAACAACATGCACTGTTTAGTAACTTTATTATGTAAAATTCCAAATCTCTCCACAGAGTGGTTCCACCCATTCATGGGCCCACCAAAATTCATCAATGTGCCTGTTTTCCCCAAGTTATATGTACAAGGATTAAAAACAGCCTTCATGCAGAAGACAGTACCTAAATTACATTCATTAAAGGAAGGGAGAGGAATTAGCACTGTGAGGAAGAAACACAACAGGAATGAATTCAAGGCATATGAGACAGCCAGAGCAAAGACAACGGACTAGGAGATGGAGGCTTGTGTGTTGAGAACAGAGAGAAAGACAGTTTGGCTTGAGTGCAGAGTGCATAGGTGGGGAATGCACAATAAGGCTGAAATGACAGGTTGGGGCCAAGCTGCAGAGGACTTTAAAAGCCAAACAGAAGAGTTTGTATTTTATCCTAAAGGCAGTCGGAAACCACTTGAGTTGCTTCAGTAGAGGAGACACATGGCCAGACTTCTATTTCAGAAAAATTACTTTAGCAACTGTGTATAAGATTGACTGAAGTGGTAAGAAATTTGAAGTAGGGAGAACAATTAGAAGCCTGTTGTACTAATCCAGTTGAGAGGTAATCAGTGCCTGATCTAGGTATTAACTATGTGAGTGGAGATGAAGGGTCAAATTGTGAGAGATGCTGTGAAGGTAAAAACAGCAAGATTTGGGTAGCTGGGATGGAAGAGAATGAGGAGTCAAGGATAATATCATGAGTATGCACTCATGCGCTCCATCCTTTGTGAGTTTCATGTATAAAATTGTTATTGAAGTATGTGGTACTTGGACAGAAACAATAAGGATTCAGACAAATGGCAGGAATTCGTATTCTTTTAATATGAATCAAAATTCTTGCTGTTACCTAACAGGGTTGAATGTGTCTGGTAGACTACACAGAAACTGGTCACAAGGTTTCAAAAACAAAGAACTTTTTTAACCTACTTGAAGGTAATCCTCAGTCAATTTTGCTGTTTTCTCATTAAGTAAACTAGCCACATAACAATTTACATGTCAATAGCACTTTAATGTTTAAAGGACTCTTCAAGTTGAGGGAAGAAAGTCTACTCTATTCCAATTTAGAATACAAGCCTTTTGCTAAGAAGAGGATTTTGTTTTGTTTTATTTTTTGTACCTTGGTACAATCTAAAGCAAGGAGAAATATTCTTAGGGCAAGAAAAGAGAATCTCTACTAGGCAAGTGGGCTTCCGGATAAGAATCATTTCCCCCAAGGAAATAGAAAATAAACCATAATTCTGGATTCATAGTAACTGTCCTTAGAGGAAAAAAAAATGGAGTCTTCCAAATTTGCTATCCTTGAGAGGGTAAAGGAAGGAAAATTCTATAAGTCTTTTGTTTAGTCTTAAAAGAAGGCAAAGTATAGCTATGATGGCCCCTTTATAGTGAGATGGAAGCATTCTTAAAATGAAGTTATGTTGAGAAAGGGAAAATACAGTGCTCCTTCCATTTCTATGTATGCACATTAAAAAAAGGGAAAGGTTTTATCTCTGTTTTATTACTGAGAAAACTCAAGCTCAATGCAAATCTTATGAACAAAGTTGTCTCTTCAAGCATTAATAGTTCACCCAACTGAAAATACACTCTAGTGAATTTTTGCTTTTCCCCAAACTAACTCTATTAAAAACAATAAAGATGAATGTGTACAAATACTGGAATGTTGGGATTAATGTACTAATCATCAAAATAAGGATAAATATAAAATCTTACATTTCAAAATACTACTGTACAAATAGATGATAGAGATGGCAAAACTAGTCAAGTTAATGTGATAAAAGCTCTGGGTTTTGGAAAACTATAATTTCAATGTAAAGGAATAGTATGACATGGGAAAAGTGTCAATTCATATTGAATTAGTAGAAGTAGAACCTGGTTCTCCTTCATTGTAGCCCCCTAAAAGCTATACCCTAGCTCAAAGCACTCTTTGAGCTAAGACCTATTCAAAAATCTCTTATTTGGGCCCCTAATCAGTGAACTTCTTTGCAGACCAAGTCAGATTTGATACATAATATAATAAAAAAGGCATTATTAAAACTGAATAGCAAGGTAAATAACAAGGGAACTTTACCTCCATCCATACATATATGGGTATATTTTCCTACAAATTCCCATATCACTAGTGAAGAGAGAGTTCTTCTAGTTCACCAAATATATTTATATAATTTTATTTCAATATAATTGGTTTCTTTTGTATTCCCATGTAGTCTTTTTTCTGCATTTAAAATAATTATTCTGAGAAGAGATCTATAGGTTTTACTAGACCGCCAAATGGGAGTTGACCATGAAGTAAAAATGATGAAGCCTTGTTCTATAAAAATAAGAATAGAAATCCAAAATCATTAGAGGAAAGAGACTGTCAATATCAGAATGAGTTGCAGGGATGGGAAAGAGTTATCCAGTGACCTGATAGCTAAGTAGGCTAGAGGTGGAGTTGAGGCTAGAGGGTGAATCACTGAGGCTGTACCTCTGAATAATGAAGGACTCCTATCAAAATTTGGTGTTAAAAAGGATCAGTGGAAAAGGGGAAACATCTCTGTTTTCACAAGATATCATTAGTTGTTTCCCCAAAATCAATTGAAATCCCAGAAATCTTTAGGAAATTTTTGGTATTAGTCTCTCGACATGAGAAAAGTTGAATTTCACAAAATTATTATACTGTTTTGCCCTAGAAAGATGTATTTATGGAGAATATTATAATATGTTCTACAGGGAAGTTTTTAGTTTGATATTGAACATGCTAAACTAGTCAACTGAGCTACCCAACCCTGGGCCATCAGTAGAATCATTACCTCAACAACATAGAAATCTATAAATAATGATTTGCACATGTAAGGGAGATTAGCCTTTGTAGTCTGACCTTATTGGTAAGCTTGCAGAGTAATGGGACTTTGAGATTCTGATTGTAATTTAATATAGAAGGCACTAACATGATTCAATGAGGACCTTTTCAGGAGAAAGAGTAAGAGAAGAGAGAAAATAAAACAGGATTCAAAGTCTCTTGTAGTTTTCTGGGGGGAAAAAAGTGCTAAAGAGTTCCAGTTTCATCCACTCTCAGAAGAGAAAAAAAAAAGAAAAGAAAACTCCTATTGTCTCTGGAAAAGGCAGACAAGAAGAGGACAAAGACTATGTCAAGAACAACTCCATAAGCTCTGTCTAATGTTTCTAATCAAAAGACTACATGCTTTTTCATGTCATCTCAGTTCTTCATCTTAGAATGAGGCAATGCTTACATATATTGAAAGCTTTACCTGAAGGTCACATTACTTTTATAGGTGTGGAGTCTCAACCTCATTAAGTGATCATGAAATAACCTCCTCTGTTCAGTCCACATGATTCTTTTGAGACCCTCATCACCATTCAAATAACCAGAATGGGTCAGCTGTTAACTATGATGATACCAAAGAAATTGAAGATACCCTATAATTTCCTGAACTGAGAGAGGGCACAAGAGTAAGACATACTGATATTTAGAAGCTCATATCAGTAGTTTTAAAGTCAGAGAAGTAGTCTTCTTCAGTAAGAAAGACTCCAACTTAGAAGGAACCATTGCAAAAAAGAATCTGAACTGTACTAGCACTTTGAGAAGACCAGGAAAAAAGGCTTCTGCCAAGAAAATGGAGAAAAATTGAGCTGAAGTAGTATTTGGAGGAATGAGAAGGAAGTGAATGAAAAAAAGCACTAAAATAAAGGAATAGATGACTACGTGCATTTTGATACTGTGGGGGGAAGACTCCTACATGTATATTAAATGTGGATTAGCTTTTACTCAAGGTCAATAACTATAAAATAATTTTTGTACATTATCGCATTTGATCCTCACAATGATGTCACTCACAGGGAGCTCAGATATTATTGTTTGCTTCATAAAGGAGGACACTGAGGCTTGAGGAAGTTAAACAATGTTGTCATAGTCATTCAACTAGTAAATCTCAGAATCAGAATTAAAATTTAGGACTTCCCTAACTATAAGTCTCTCACATCATCTAATCTCTCATGTTCATATACTTTGCCTTTGGCAAGTATTTTATATTGCCCCACAACCTCCTACATGATCAAATGAAGCACTGTATAGCTGTTTTCCTGAGAAAAAGCTTTCCTTTCCTTGCAAAGTGGTTGGGAGGATAATACAAGATATAATGTATGTGTATTTTGTGTAAATATATTTACACGTGTATTTTACAAATTTTAAAACACAAAACATTTCAAAGTTATCATTATTGTCACTGTTATCATTATTATTGTCTCATGTATATTGTACTACCAGGAAAGATTTCTGAATGAGGGTAAGATATATTATTAGTATCTTGGATATTTTCCTATTATAAGTACAAATTGTCATTTGTTTTCACAACAAGATATGGCTAACACTAAATGAATGTGCCACAGATGTCCAACAACATGTTGGCTAAATTAGCTATGCCACCTATGCAAACTATGGTAAAGGCTGCTAGTCTACTTCATAACACATTGACAAGTTGTTGGAAAGACACAAGTGAATTCCTCAGCTTTTGGACTGAGAAAGTAAAACATTACACTCAAACACTCTATCAGATGTTCTGAAAGATGTCTTTGAATTCCGCACTGAAAATCATTTGCCAAAACACACAAACACACTCACATTTAACATAAATCAATAGTTGAGATTATTGAGACAGTTTTCATCCAATTTCCTAATGCACAAGTTCTGGGCATAGGACAAGCCTGAGGTTTAGTGACAGGATGCCATTTGCTGTAATCAACACAGAATCAAATTATTCATTCCAGTTTTGGACCTCTTGTTAGGGAAGTTTAAAGTCTCAAAAAAGATTTAATAGTTTAAATCTCTCTTATACTGCCTTCCTTATATGACTAAACATCATTCTTTTATTTCTTTAGGTCTGATCCAGCTAGATTATTATCTCCTGTATACTTGCTGGAAAAAATGAGGTTATGCATTGAAAACTTTTTTCTCTGTTCTTCTTTATCTAACAACATCTACTTAATATTATTTAACTCTTTGACATCATATTTGCCATTTTTTCCTTCATTCCAGTCTCTGGTGGAGAGGAGAACTTCCTTGACAATTCTAAACCTTTTATACACAACCTAGGTTCCATTTCCTCCCATCTCCCTAACAATAATCCCTCTTTATCCTCTATAATCCTTCCTTTCAATTTCTTCCCACCTACTGGTTCTTATCCTTTTTCCTACAAATACATAGAAGTGTCCCAAATCCTGGAAAAAAAAACTCTCACTAGATATCATCCTATATCTTTCCTTCCTTTCTCAGATAAACACCTTGAAAAACCCATCTATAGTCAATGCCTCTACTTTCTAGCATTTTGCTCTCTTCTTAAATCACTAAAATCTGATTTCCAAAATAATTTATTTAATCTCTACAATATCTCTCACATGTCTCCTCTTCTCCCTTCACATAACCACTATCCCATTTCAGGCTATGCCATAGCCTCTCTCTTATACTATTGAAATAGCTTCCTATTTTATCTCTCTGACCCTAACCTCATACATTCAAATCCCAAGACAGTTACAAAAATGATTTTCCTAAAACCCAAATCTGTCTGTTATCTATCTCCTCAACAAACTCCAATGGCTTCTTATTGTCTCAAAGAGCAAATATAAAGGGCTGCCATTTTAATCTCTTTACAACTTTATCTCTTCCTATGTTTCCAGTCTTCTTATGCTTCCCTCCCTTGTGTTCTGAAATCCAGACATTCTGGCTTTATTAGCATCTGACCCACTCAGCACTCCATCCACTTGCATTTGCCCTCTTAACTGTATTCACCATTCACCTCCACTGCATAGAATACCTAGTTTCCTTCTTGACTTGCCATAAAGCCATTCTTGATTTCCATAGCTGCGCATACATTCCAATCTCAAGACTACCTTGCATTCATTTTGTATCTGTTCTCTATATAATTATCTGCATACTGTTATCTCTCCCATTAGAATGCAAAACCCTTGAGGACAGTGGCAACATTTTGCTTTTTATTTTGTATTTCCAGTCTTTGAGCCATCCAGCCAATGTATGGTAAGTACATAATTAATGCTTGTTGATTGATTGATGAGGGTATGTAAAAAATGAATAGGTTCTACTTAGCATGTTCTGGTCTCAGAAATTAACTTCTGAGTTGTAAACTTGTTAATCTAATCAGCTAATGTGGTTCTCCTACCGCATTAACTCTTCCAAGTTGCATTCTAGACAATAAGGAAGTATGTAAATGACTTCAAATCTGATTCCAGTTTTCACTCAAAGAGTAGATTACATAACAAATCTCTCTCTGTGACTATAGGGCTTTATTTAGCATGCTGACTGAACCACTTTAGATGTTATTAAAAGTTTACTTTTGCACTGAAGAAAGAATTCAAAGACAGGAGTTGTGAAAATGGCAGAACAATCTTTTTCCCACCCAAAGGGAAAATGCTAGAAAAATAGAATGAGAAGAACTTTGGAAGAAAGGAGTCTATGGGTTAATATGTAATAACTTCGCACATAGATGCTCTTTTTTAAATTATTCTTATTTATTTCACTAAATATTTTCCAGTCACAGGTAAATAATTTTTAACAAGCATTTTGTTAAAATTTTGAATTCCAAATTCTCTCCCTCCATCTCCTCCCCTCTCTTTGAGAAGGCAAGCAATTTGATTTGGATTATACAAATGAAGTAATACAAAGTACATTTATTAATGATGTTGCAAAAACAAAATCATAACAATAATGTAAAAAATCTGTTTCAATCTGCTTTCAGAGTTCATCAGTTCTCTCTCTTTGGAGGAAGATAGTATTTTTCATCATAAGACTTTTATAATTATCTTGGATCATTATCTAGGTCAGAGTAGCTAAATCTTTCACTTTTTATCATCTTTGTAATACTGCTGTTACTGTAAACAATGTTTTCCTGGTTCTGCTCACTTTGCCTTTGCTGTTCTTATTCAGTCATTTTAGTCATGTTCAATTCTTCAAGACCCCATTTGGGGTTGTCTTGACAAAGATATAGGAGTAGTTTTCCATTTCCTTCTCCAGTTCATTTCATAGAGGAGGAAACTGAGGCAAACTAAGTTAAATGACTTGCACAGGGTCATGTATCTAGTAAGTATCTGAGGCTGGATTTGAACTCAAGTCTTCTTAATTACAGGCCAGTACTCCATCTACTGTTCAACCCAGCTGCCACATTTCACCTTGCATGAATTCATATAAGTCTTTGCAGGTTTTTCTGAAACCGTCCTGCTCATCATGACCTTTTAAAAAATCATTGCTTTCTTTCTTAGAATCAATACTAAGTTTTAGTTCCAAAGCAAAAGAGCAGTAAGGGCTAGATAATTAGGGTTAAAGTGACTTACTCAGGGTCATATATCTAGGAAGTATCTGAGACAAGATTTGAACCTATGATCTCTCATCTCTAGACCTGCATCTCTATCCAGATAGCCACCTAGCTAACCCTGCTTGTCATTTTTATAGCACAATAGTATTCCATCACAATCATATATCACAAATTATTCAACCATTTTTCAATTAATGTGCATGCCCTCAATTTTTAATTCTTTGCCACAATAAAAAGAGTTGATATAAGTATTTTGCACATATAGGTCCTTTCCCCTTTATTTTTTTCTCTGTTGTTCAGATCTAGTAGTGGTATTTCAGGAGAGCATTCAATTTTATGGCCCTTTGGGGATAGCTCCAAACCCTTCTCTAAAATGGTTGGACAAGTTCACAACTCCACCAACAATGCATTAGTATCCCAATTTTTCCACATCCTCTTCAATATTTGTCATTTTATTTTTCTAGAATTTTTCCCAATCTGACTGATGTGAGGCAGTATCTCAGAGTAGTTTTACTTTTCATTTCTTCAATCAGTAGTGGCTTTGAGCATTTTTTTCATGTAACTATCTATAGCTTTGATTTCTTCTCCTGGAAACTACCTTTTTGTATTCTTTGACCATTTATCAACTGGAGAATGGCTCTTATATTTAGGCATGGTTCTCTTTATATTTGAGAAATGAAAGAGTGAAGTAGAGATAAAGAAAACTTGAACCTCTCTGAGAAATATCCTTAAAATAATGCTTTAAGACAAATACTAGAGTAGCTAAACTAACAAGGTGATGAAGTGAGGCAATTTTCCTGCAGAAGACAACTTGGAAGGTAGTTAGAAAGGATTTCTTTCTCTGAAGAGAGAGGAGAGCACAGCCAGCCACGAGTCCACACCAAGGAGCACCTCTGAAAGCCAGTAGCAAGCCCCACTCTTTTCCTGCTCAAGGCTCTGAACCCTGGCCTAAGCCAATAGCTGAACATCCCTACCCCCACCCCTTTAAGTTCCAAGCCCTAGCACAAGCACTCAGTGAGGTGTCAAGTCCCATGCAAGGTAATCTGTATGTAACTAACTAGTTCAAGCTCAAGAGGAGGCCCAGAGCCACTACCAAGCCCAAGTTAAGACCCTGAGCTTCAGCACAAGGTAGTTTAGAATGTTCTGGGCACAAGAAGACATCACTAAGCTCTGGGAGAATTGAAATCAATAATTGGATGTGGCTTCCAGAGCTTTCAACCCACAGGCCATCATACCGCCTTGGAAGAACTGAAATTTGGAAAAACTCAAAATTTGGAGAAGCCCATAAAAAGAGATGAGGGTAGTAGCAAGGAAAAACAGAAGTTTAAGAGATATTCTCTATCATGAGAACAAAGCCCACCTTTAAGATAAAAATAAAAGTCCAGAAAAAGGCTAGGAAAATGAGCAAAATTTAAAAAAAAAAAACTTGGCCTATCCTGAACCATCAATATTTCTCCAATTGCTTAGATTTTTCTTTCTATGAAAAATATTTTATGATTATATTCATATAATTCCTATTTGTCTTAGCAAATAGACTCCCAGGGATTTTATACTGTCTATTGTTATTTTAAGTGGCATTTCTCTTTCTTTTGATCCTAGGTTGTGTTGGTAGTATATAGAAAAGCTAGTTATTTATGTGGGTTTATTTTATATCCTGCAACTTTCCTGAAGCTGTTGATTACTTTAGCTAGTTGATTCTCCAGAGTTCTCTAAGTATATCATCATATAATCTGCAAAAAATGATAGTTTTGTTTCATAATTGCCTATTTTTAGTCTTTTAAATTTTTTCTTATTCTTCAATTTTTCTGCTCTTATTGGTATAGCATTTCTTTTACAATATTGAATAATAATTGTGATAATGGACATCCTTGCTTCACCCCTGATCTAATTGGGAAGGTTTCATGTTGGCCTCATTACATATAATGTTTGCTCTTGGTTTTAGATAGATACTTCTTATCATTTTAAGAAAGGCTCCATTCCTGATTTCTAATAGTTTTAAAAAGAAGTAGATGTCAAAGATTTTTTCTAGAATCATGATTTGTTTTTTTGTTACTGATATGATCAATTATGCTGATAATTTACTAAATATTGAATCAACCCTGAATTCCCATTATAAATCCCACCTGATTATAGTGTATGATCTTTGTGATATGGTTCTGTAACCTACCTTTCTAATATTTTATCTAAATTTTTTGCATCAATATTCCTTAAGAAAATTGATCTATTGTTTTTTCTTCCTCAGTTTTTTCTCTCCATGATCTAAATATCAAAACCATATGTGTGTCAGAAGAGAAATGTGATAAGATTCCTTCTTTACCTATTTTTTAAAATAGTTTATATATTAGAATTAATTGTTCCTTTCAATTTTGGTAGAATTCACTTGTAAATTTATCTGGTTCTTGGAATTTTTTCCTAGGCAGTTCACTTGCTGCTTGTTCTATACGGTTATTTATAGATAATAATTATATTTTTAAATATATATAACATAATTAAATATAGGGTTGTGTAAGTATTTTTATTTCCTCTTCTATTAATCTGGAAAATTTATATTTTGGTAGATATTCATCCATTTCACTTAGGGTATTGGTTTTATTGTCATATAATTAAGCAAAATTGCTTTACTTTCATCTTCATTGGTAGTTAGTCCATTCAACCTGTTCTTTTTTGATAGTGGTAATTTGATTTTCTTTCCTTTTTCATCAAATCACCCAATTGTTGATTTATTTTACTATTTTTAAAAATGAAACCAACTCCTAATTTTATTATTTCACCTTTTAACTTCCAATTTTATTAGACTCTCCTTTGATTTTTGAATTTGTTCCTTTCCTTTTTTTAGTTGCAAGCTCAATTAATTGATATGTCCATTATTTGTTCTTTCTTTGTTTTATTGATGTAAGTGATATAAATTTTCCCTAATTGCTGCTTTGGCTGCATCCTAAGAATTTTGGAATGTTGTCTCACTGTTTTCATTCTCTTCAATAAAATGATTATTTCTATGGTTTGTTCTTTGACTCATTCACTCTTTAGGATTAGATTGTTTAGTGTCCAACTTACTTTTATTCTATGCTTCCATGGCCCTTTATTAAATATTATTTTTATAGCATTATGGTCTAGAACACGTCAGAAATTCCTGCAAAATTCAGATGAACCCAAAGCCAATAAGGCAAATGAATGAACTAGTAAGGTTACCTCCAAGTCTCCCTATTGCATATACTGGAACACTAAGTTGCCCTTCTATTATCCTTTGTTTTTGATACATCTCTCTTCAACAGAAAGGCATAATGGTATAGTGGATAGAGAGTTGGCCTTGAAGTCAGAAAGGTAGATAGTAACTTTGTGATCCTCAAAGAGTTGTATTACCTCTTATCTCTAAGCAACTCTTTACAGAAAAAGTTTGAACTGCATGATAGAAGGAATTTCCTCATCAGGAATTCTCTGCACTAATAAGTTTATTTCCATCTTTATTTACTTAATGATATTCCTTACATCACTCTTTGAACAGATTTCATCATCAAATATATGCTAAAGCCTACTTAGAAGCCTATTGTGTACTTCTCCAGTGGATCCCCTGCAACCGACTCTTCAGCCATTCTAGTATTACTAGATTCACAACTATATAGCATTGCTAACAGAATATTGGGCTTAAATGAGATCCCTTTTTATGTTGGGGAGAATTTGAGAATGATAGGCTCTGATCAGTTTCCCAAATGCAGTCCAACCTATTCTCTTTTTCTACTATTTCTAGGTCCAATTCATTAGACATATGAAATGGCTGTCTTAATTATGTTTGTTGCTATATTAACTAATGAACTGCATGCCGTAGTCTAAACATTGGATGTTTTTCATCTATTTAGTATTTCTTGTACAGATTACTTGGTGATATCTCCTGTATAATTATGGATCTCATTGAAGAGGCCCTGTTATAGTCTTGGGCTTAATGTAATCTATACAATATCCATGAATAGGAACCTTTGTTTTAAATATTACTTTTTGTTAAAGAACATATTTAATGCCAGAGAATTATATTTTCCATGGCACATAGTTGTTTCTTTTATAATTCAATTTCCATATGTTATGAAGGGTCTCAAATTGTAGATTTTTTCCTCTCTCTCCCTTGTGGAAGCCTCTGCCATTGACTGGGGCTGAGTATCTTAACTGATACAAAATCAAGTCTTGGAAGGACAGTTGAAGAGTGAGAGGCTATATCTGTACTACATTCTGCCTAGGATTGTGGGAATCAAAAAGAAGAGTTTTCTGTCATTCTTAGGCTAAAAGGAACACTGCAAAGTTCTAGTTAAAGTCTATTACAACATTCTAGCTAAAAAGAGCATTGCAGCATGAACATGAGGTTGAATGTGGTGATGATTGTAGCTGACCATAAAAAAGTGAGGCTGAAGAGTCTAATTGAGAGACAGACAGATAGAGACAGAGTCAAAGAAAGAGAAAAGGAAGGAAGGAAGGAAAGAAGGAAGAAAGGAAGGGAGGGAGGGAAGGAGGGAGGCAGGGAGGGAGGGAGGGAGGAAGGAAGGGAGGGAGG